>NW_026059459.1:0-61463 GCF_023721935.1 Panthera uncia
AATGTGTGTGTATATATACATATATATATATATATACATATGTGTCTATATATATATATATATATACACACACATTACATGTTTTGCTGAAGGATTCTTGGGAAATGTTATTATTTTATAAATATTGGTTTCTTATATAAAGATAAGAGTAAGTAACAAGGCAATAATAGCATGTATAACAGGCAAAGACCATTTGCTTGGACTGTCTCTGCTAACTGTGCTTCTTAATCAAATAAAATACTTACGTGACAGCACTAAGACATTTGATTGCATTTGGTAGATTTTCTGGTGGCAAACTATTATCTTTCATAGGATAAAAACTGTTTGGTCATGTTATGAATAAAAAGTTGATTATAATTAGCTAATATTTCTGCTAAGTACTTATTTTTATTGACCTTCATAAGTGACATTGACTTATACTATTAACCTCTTCATTATCCATTTTGGTACTAAATTTCCATTAAATTAAGTGGGCATCTTCATTATATTATTATTTTCTGGAATTACATAGAGTATTAACATTTTTTAACTGCTAAAAATGTAAGTTGGACACACTTTGTTTTGGGAAAGAATGCAATAATACATGTTGCTTAACATCCAAATTCTTTGCTGGTTATTGTTGTTTGAATTTTTTATTTCTTCTTGATCCAATTTTACATGTTGTTGTGATTTTATTAAATTAACATTTGTTAAGCAGAGCTCCAAGTGGGGCATCTGATGTTAAGCATCTGATGTTCAACAAAGTTAGCAAGGCAAAATGAAATAGAGAAGTTTATTCCTTACAGGTCCTAGAGGAGGTACATAGTATACCTTGAGGGGCTACAAGGTACGGTAGGCAGAGTTTAAGTAGCAAGACCAGGGCACATGGCTTTATGAGGGTGTGTGGGTGGAGTGTTTCTGGGGTTCCCTGGCTAAGGCCAGATTGGTAATTCAAAGCAAAAAGAACATTTTTGTTTGGCTCTGAAGGAGGTCTTATCTAAGTGATGCACAAGGGCAAGGAACTGAAGCAGGAGAGACTTCATCATTAAGGCATCAGTAAGTCATATCAAGAACTTGAACTCATTTATGACCTTGCAGACTGTTATGTAGGGCATGTACTCGCAAGAAGGGCTAATGTCAGTTCAAGGTCCCTGCAGGCCACTTAACCATACAAAATAGATGCCAAAGCAGCAATATTATGGAGTAATTTAACTAAAATATATGTGTTGAAGAACACACATCTGTTTCTGATACTTCCATTGAAATTAAATTTTCAAAAAGATTTGCATAAAGTTGTACACAATGTAGTTGTTTGAGTTTTAAATCTCAATTATATACAGAGCTAATATTCAGCTAATGAACATGGTGATACATATAGTTTATTAGAATATTGAAATACCTGTGTACCTATTAATAAATAACCTCTGCCCAAACACTCAAAGAATAACTCCACCCAAACAAAGTGCTTTTTTAAATTGACTGGATGCTTTAATTGGCTTTCCATTCAGCAGAAGAACAGTTCTATACCTTGTCAACTTTGGAACATGTGAGTTGAGGCACAGGGGAATGTAAAGGACCTCTTTGGCATCCCCTATTCTTCACATGAAACCAGCCAGCTATGGTCTGTGCCTCCATTCTAGCTTTTTCTCTGGCCAGAGTGTTTTCTGCCAAATGGTACACTGCATTTGTGACCCTAAGTTGTCCTCTCTGTGTGTGGGAAATAGTTTCCATAGATTTGTCTCAGAAGGACCTGCTAAGAGGAGAGCATAAGTGAGTGGACAATAACACCTACACTAAATACAGAAGACATGCGTTATGGTCTCCCAATCCTGCTACACTCTGTGACTTGAGGAGATCCTGAAGGAAGAGAGGAAACACTTGAATGGTTGGGGCAGTTACTGGATCTGAGTCCATATTTTCATTTCTCTAAATTATTGAATAGTACCTCCATTTTATGGGAAGAATTATTTAAAACCCACTTACATAAGTAATAGTAGTTTTGTTAATAAAAATTAACACTAAATCCATGTAATTCATGGAGAAATCTGTAGTAATTGCCTTATTTTTTAGCATATATATTCATAAATATATCTCTTTTCTTAATAAAATTTGGCAGGACTTTGATACTCTGTTAGTCTTTTCAGAAAGCACATGAGTTTTATTATTAATCCTATAGTATTTTATTTACAGCTCTTTTAATTTACTTTTGTTGTTATTTGTTTTATTTTGTCTTGTTTTACTCTGCTTTTTTTCTATGAGTATCATTTATACATTGTTTCTATCAAACTCATTAAAAAGTGTATACTTCTCTTATTGGATTACAGCATATTCTGAATATCCAAAATATTCAGCCCAATCCTTTATTAACAGTCGTTTTCTATTTTTATCCTTGATCTTCAAATATTTAAATATTAAATTATACTAGTAGAAACTAACACAAGGGGCACTTGGGTGGCTCAGTCAATTGAGCATTGACCATTGAATTTGGCTCATGGTCATGAGATTGAGCTTTGCATCAGGTTCCATACTGGGCTGGAGCCTGTTTAATATTCTCTCTCCCTTTTCCCATGCCCCTCCTCCACTTGAGTTCACGTGCTCACTCTCTCTCTCTCTTTCAAAATAAAAAAAAATAAGTTCTTTTAATTATTAAAAAAAGAAAAGAAATAGATATTTGACCTGGTTTAATGTTAATGAAATCCTTACAAGACAGAGAAAATAGGAAGCTATGGATTAGGATAAGTAAAAGAGCACTAAGGTGACATATTTGCTGTATGAATTTGCCATACCATGGCAACCTAGTGTATGCATTTAAATGGGATGTATCTATCAAATAAGATACCTTTCCTGTGGTCCAAGTAGGATAAGAATGCCAAGGGCAAAACTCTTATTGTCTGAAGTAAAAATTAAACGAGTTGAGACAAAATAAAGTGGAAAATTAAATAAAATCCCTATGACTATACTAGTATTAGGAAACTAGACAATAGGTCAAAGTAGAGTGAGAAATAAATATGAAAATTTTATGATGAGAAAATATTTTTATTATTATTTATTATAAAGATGTCATAATCAAATTTGTTTGGAGCTGATATCAGATTCAAAAGATAAAATTCGGCAGAAATAAAAAGGAAAGTAGAAAGAATCATCATAATCATCATGGAAGATTTTACCATCTATTCTCAAATGGTAATGGAAGCCATACGGAAAGTAAATCAGCTAAGAGTGTAGAAGATTCAACAATAATATTAGCAAAATTTATTGAGTTGACATTTATAGACAGTTTTTAAAAATACAGAATATTTATTCCAATGCATCTTCAAATTTGTAAAAATTGACCTTATAAGAGGTCATAAGGTGTCAAAAATTTCAAAAGACATTCTCAGATTTGTGAAAATTGACCTTCTAAGAGGTCATAAGGTCTCAAAAACTTCAAAATAATAAAAACATATAGAAGATGCTCTTTGACTACAATGAAATCAAATTGAAATTATGAAGACAGGCCATATCCTAGACCATAAACAAAAGTTCAACAAATTTAAAATAATTCATAGCATGGAAGATATATTCAATGATGATAATAAAGTGAAGTGCAAACCAATAACAGAAAGTTATCAGAAAAATCACCCCATATTTTTACAATATTTAATATTTAAAAGCAAATAAAACACAAATATATAAAAAGAAATCAAATATAGTCTTAGTGAATGTGGGGAAATTATTTAACAAATCCTACATTGAATCATGTTGAAATTCCCAGGATATTAGAATTAGAAGGGACCTTTTGAAACACATAAAAATCATTTCAAGAGAACACAACACTAAATTTATATTTTGTGGGGAAAGATTAAATGTATTTTCTATAAGATCAGGAACAAAGCAGGGATATCTGCTCTCGTTGCTTAGAGTCAACAATTCACTTTAGGCATTAGCCAAATAAATAAATCAAGAAAAAAATTTTAGAAAGTATCCAGATTAGAAAGAATGAAGTAAATTTGTCTTTATTTACACACAATATAATTGTGTCTGTAGAAAAACTGAAGCATTCTACAAAAAATAGTTATAAAATCTAATAAGTAAGTTTAGCAGTGTTACATGGTATATGATGAATGTACATAAAATAATTGTATTGTTATTAGGTTACAATCAAATTCACATGTGAAAATAAAAAACAATGTATTTTATAATAACATAAAGTATGTAATATGCAGGGATATGTTTATAAGATGTGGATGATCTCCAAAATAAAAAATATAAAATATCACTCAGTGAAAATAAAGACCTAAATAAATTTAAGGATATATAATGTTCATGCATCAGAAAACTCTGCTATCCTTAAGATATTGATTCTCTTTCTAATTATTCAATAGACTTTAATGCAATCCTCATCAGATCCCTGCAGGTTTTTAGGCAAAAATTTGCAAATTGAGTGTAAAATTTACATGCAAATGATGGCAAAAGCTTGGAAAGCCATCTTTGAAAAATGAGAAAAAGAAAGGGGACTTATATTACCTGATATACAGTAAATTTATACTAATCTGGTATAAGCTAAGTCAATGTGATGTAAAAGAGTTAAGAGTCTAGAACTAGACCCACACATGTATGATCAATTGATTTTTGACAAAAATATCAAAGCAATTTATTGGGAAAAGGACGACATTGTTAACAAAGCATTGGGACATAGATACAGATAGATATAGTTAGATTAGAGATAGATAGATAGATAGATAGATAGATAGATAGATATGGATATATCTCCTTATTACATACTGTAAAAAAAGAATGCATCAACATAGATAACCTAAATATAGTTGCCAGAATTATAAACTTTTATCAATAGGGGAAAGTGTCAGTATAGTGAGTTTAACAATGATTTTTTAAGTACAACAGAAAGCAGGGATGATAGAACAAATAATTAATACATTTTACTTTATCAACATTTAAAAACTTTGCTCTTCAGAGTAAAAAGTAAAGCACACACAATGTGTACTTGTAAAACACATGTCTCCCAAAGTAATTTACTTAACATAAAGAACTTTTACATTTAATAATAAGAGGAAAAGAACCTTACGTTAACTTGGCAAAATGTTCGAATACACTCCTCAAGTAATAATATATACAAATGGCAAAGAATTAAGTACATGAAATGATGTTTAACCTCATTAGTCATTTGGAAATGAAGAATAAACCACATTTCCATACTACTGTTGTATTAATCATGCTATTATTATTATTATTATTATTATTATTATTTTGCTATATTTTGTGATGCTTTAACATTTTGGTATTTGTAGACCCAGGGTAGGAGTGCAACTCCTAGGTTTAGCTGATTCTAGAGATAGAAAAAAGTTTGCCTATAAGCAAAACTTCGATATGCAAGTCAACCAATCCAGAGTCCATATCTTCACCCACTTTCTTTTATCAGTATCCAGCAGTCCACGACACTATCCTTCTGCTGCACCTGCCAAGGTCAGGTAAAAGACAACTAGAGACCACACCTATACCCCAGAGCTGCTGAAATTATTCAAACCATCCAGTCGTAAGCCCGTTCAGCTGCTTACCCTGCATCACCATTCCTTCCCAGGAAAACCACAACAAAGGCTTTTGTCCATATTTTCTCCTCATTCTTTTTGCCTTCAGACCAACCCTGAGGCTTTTCTGTTTGGGGTTTCCTGTTTGGGGTGGTGTGCTCCCTACTTTTGGAAAGCTGAGTAAAGAACTATCTTTTCCATGGCAATCATTTCCTGATCTCTTGACCTCAGCATATTTGAATAAAAACAAAATCCCAACAGAATGGGTAAATTGAAAAAGAAATAATCATATCAAGTGTTCACAAGGGTGTGGAGCAAGTTGATCTCTCCAGTACCACTGGTAGGAATATGAAATGACACAATCATTTTTTAAAACATTTTGACTGTTTCACAATAGTTAAAAATACATTTACCATATTCCACTTATTTATTATGTGTAGCCAAGAGAAATGAAAGTGTATGATCTTGATAATACTTGAATGCAAATATTTATCTGTGATAAGAACATGTGTAAACAACCCAGATGTTTCTTCACAAGGGGATAAATAAATTTTGGTATGTTCATACAAAGAAGTACTATTCAGTAATACAAACATTTAAGCATCAATTGATACAACAGTAATGTTTTTCAAAAAAGGAAACACTGCTTGTATGTACAGTTTTACAACATGAAAACTAATCTATAGTGAGCACAGTAGATCAGTGGCTGTTGATCAGAGATAAGAAGGAGAGTGAGGATGGTCTGCAAGAAGGGATTGTGAAAGGCTATGTCAATATTTTTCAAGGGCGTGAAAATATTTGGGGGATAATGGAGATGTTTATTAACTTGATTTGGTAATAGTTTCAAACTTGTAACCATATGTCAAGATAGATCAAATTGCACTTTAAAAGTGCACTTCATTGTATGTAAAATAGACGTAAATAGAGCTCTTAAATGAATGAGAAAGAAGGAGGTGAAAAGATTTGGCTCTTCACATGTCACCCAAATACCACAGAAGTCACTTTCACATTTTATCTGTAATGTTGATTTATATCAAATATAAATATAACTCCATCTTAACATAGGTAACATTAACTTAAAATACTTCTTAAACCACAGTGGTATGGCTATTAGTCACATAAAAAGCAAGTCTGCATAGGTTTCATTAACATTAATTGAAGATAATGCTATGTCAATCACATTGAGATATCTTTTACTTGATCAACAGCAATTAAAATATTATTAAGTAGAGCAATCTACATTACACTTAAAATTGTCTTCATGCTATTTTTTAAATATTTTAATCAACTTTAATTGTCCTATTCTCTGTTTTGTGATTTTATATGTTGATAGCTTATTTCAAAAGAGCAGTAAAACAAAGGCTCCCCATGTGTAATTGTTTATAAAATTTTATTTCAAACTACTAATTCCTTTTAAGGAAATGTACTTATCCATTACAAGAACAGCCATTTAAGGCTCGTATATTTTTTTTGTCATTATTCTTTTCATTAATCATCATGAAGATTGCCAATAATGACAGTGCTTTAAAAGAAAAATTATCCAACCAGTTGACAAAAGCAACATGGTTTGGGAAATATCTCCCAAGGACTTGAATGTAGAAGTTAGAGAAATAGAAAAATAACGTGTGTGTGTGTGTGTGTGTGTGTGTGTGTGTGTGTGTTTTAAACTAACCTTACAAAATAATATGTGTGTATCCATGAAATCTGCTGAGTATCTATGATGTACTTTGAGGCATATACACATGAATAGAAATTATCCTTGTACTTAGAGTGCTTAAAGCCAAGTGGAGAATTGGACTTATAAACAATTGTGCTCTAGTGAATTGACTGCTAAAAAAGATGTGTGTGTATGTATAAAGTTAATTACAGATCCAAGAGAAAAAACCCTTATGTCTGCAAAATAAAGTCAGGCAAACTTAGCTGGAAAGGTGACCTGACATCTCTCACTTGCAAGGTGAGCAGTTTTCTAGGCAGAGAAGATGGAAATTCTAGGAATAGGAAACAGGATGTGCAAAGGCAATGAGGTAAAGTTCACATATATTTTTAAAGAAAGTAACTTCATATTCGTTTTAAACTTTTCTTTCTCCTTTCCTTCCTTCCTTCTTTCCTTCCTTCTTTTCTTCTTTCCTTCCTTCCTTTCTAAACAGTGTATTAGAAAGACAGTAAATAGAAAAAATAAAGTGTGTTCAAAATTAATTGAAGTTTATATTACTTAAAGCAATTGTCCTACAAACATACTAGTTAAAGTAAAATATATTTTGTAAAGTTTATTTTTAAAATCCAAAGACCTCTGTTTTGTTTTAAAGGGACCAACCAAATAGTAGAATACAAAAATATACCACTTTAAAACTCTGCAATATTGATAACAGAACAGTTCTTACCATTATAGTGTTATTGCTATACTACTGATTTTGATAAAATATCTTTAGTTGTCAATCAGCTGTTTAACTAAGATATCTTCAGTTCTCATTCTAGCAATGGAACATATTAAATTTACTGGGAAATTATTCCTATTATAAGGAGGATTATGAGGTTTTTGGTTTTGTTTTCATACCATGACATATTGTAATATTCACATACAAAAGGATTTATCTGATTCTGTCGTTTTAACAAATTAAATCTTTAACACATATATATATGGTAAGATAGCCAAAAAAATAATTCAGCATGTGAATTTGTTTGTTGTCCTAATTTCCATTAAATGAAATCTTTTTAAGCTGACCAAATTTATTCTCTGAAATGTATAGTATCTTTAAAACAGTCACCTTTATTTAGAAAGTAATGTTTAGGGGCGCGTGGGTGGCTTGGTCGGTTAAGCATCCAACTTCGGCTCAGGTCATGATCTCATGGTCCGTGAGTTCGAACCCCACGTCGGGCTCTGTGCTGACAGCTCAGAGCCTGGAGCCTGTTTCAGATTCTGCGTCTCCCTCTCTCTCTGCCCCTCCCCTGTTCATGCTCTGTCTCTCTCTGTCTCAAAAATAAATAAACATTAAAAAAAAAAAAAAGAAAGTAATGGTTAGATATACACATACGCTTTGGTACAATTTCTGCATTAGACAACATTGGAATATTCATTATGATCATTAAAATTATGTATTAAAAACCTTTCCAACTGGCACCAACATTTCCTAAGTTATATAGGTCACAGGCATCATGTTGCTTGACAATATTAAGAAAATAAGCCTAAAAATCCAAAGAGGATAAATATCTGTATTACTTTGATAGAACTTCTTAGCCTCAAGGTAGTTTACAGTATTTAAAAAAATAATCTATGCTAGACCTCTCTGAAGTAAAACCACTAGAGTTGCAATAATGAGTTTAAAAGATACTAGAAATTACTTAATTTTAACCTTAAGACTTTTTCCACATTCTCTGACTTAATAGCAGTGGCTTATCTTTTTAAATCCAGTGAGATGGGGGAGGAAGAAAGAAAAGAGTCACAGAGGTTTCAATTTCTGATGGGTTTATCTGGTCTAACTGCATTCTTTTAGACACTCAGGTAGCTAGGATACACTTTGCCCAAAAGGCAAAGCTAATGGAGAAGTGGATCTACAGCCAAGCAGAACATCTTCAGTTTTACCACAATCAGTATGTGTTCATACCCCTCAGCTAGCACGGGAGAAGATAGCAGCTTTGTTCAGTATGTTTATCCCTCTTTTCTACTCTCTGAGGTTGAATGAACAATGTCAGTGAGAAAAATGGTGAATTGTGTAAATATTTTGGATTCTGTTATATATATGCCTTTCTTCATTCTCTTATTTCAGAGGAAAATTGATGGAAATTATTATTTTATTTTTAAAATAATAAGATCAGGTAGAAAATGATGATTTAGCAGCAACTACTTTCATATAATCCTTCATTTCTATGCTTTCTTTCTTTTTTTCTTCTGCCTTTTTTAAACATTATTTTAAAGTTTCTATTTAAATTCTGGTTAGTTAACATGCAGCATAATACTCGTTTCAGGTGTATAATAGAGTGATCAGCACTTCCATGCATCACCCAGTACTCATCATGAGGAGCACCTTCTTTCTGATTCTCTTTTTCTTTTGTTTTTTGATCTATCTCTTCCTCTTCTCCCTATTTTTTCTTTTCTGCTATAATCTCTTTCTATTTTTATGACGTGTCTCTTCCTTTCTTTTCAGTGTGTTTTTTTTTCATACAGTGAGGGGGTGGGAATTGGAAGGCTAAAACTGCTTATTTTTTACAAGTATAAGCTAGAGAAATAAGGTGGAGGGAAAATTAAGTTCAGTTGCTGTTTTTGTAATCTGATCGAGTGGCATAACTATTAATGATAATTTATTTTATTTAAAAACATTTACTGGGGCACCTGGGTGGCTCAGTTGGTTAAGCATGGACTTCAGCTCAGGTCATGATCTCACGGTTCATGAGTTGGAGCCCCGCAATGGGCTCTGTGCTGACAGCTCAGAGCCTGGAGCCTGCTTCTGATTCTGTGTCTCCATCTCTCCCTGCCCCTCCCCCCTCTCGTGCTCTGTCTCTCTCTCTCAAAAATAAAATAAATAAACCTTAAGAAAATTACTAAAAAGTAATTGTGATTCTTTAGAGACAGTATTTTGATTATGCTGTATGATATTTCACTTACATAGTGACTTTTTCGCCACCCTAAGTGTCCCTTATTGATATGTATGCTTCAGTTTATAAAAATGATTTAAAAGACCAAAAGATGTAGAAGAGGTTTAAATACTCATATCTTGGATGGCTAGAGATAATGTCATTTCTGGAAGTTATTCATAATCAGGAGAACTATTAGGATTCTTCTTCAAGTGTAAGCATTTTTTTAAAATTTTGGATCTTATGACTCTGTTCTCTGTTTCTGTATCTCATGAATTTTCTTCCCCCTTTTTCACACACTAATAAAAACAACTTCTTTGTGTTGGCTTCTCAATATTAGCTTTCCTATATGTTTGTTCATAAGTCTGGAATCTGATTTGAGCATTATTGTCCACATGTTAGTACTCAAAGAAGGTTGTCACAGGATTTGAAGTCAAAGCTGTTAACTGAGAGGAAATTTCCAGTATTTAGTTAACATAAAGAAAGTTAAAAATATAAGAAGGGGAAATATGTGGAATAAGAGACAGTTGATGACATAGGCATGGGAACAAGCCAGAAAAGAGAGTATGAAATATGAATTGGGGGAAAAAAGGAGACATTCTGACCATAAAATTGTTGGATGCTACATTAAATAGGTCTAAATTACCTTTAGAACAAGGAAACACTATTTAAGTTTTTAAGCATGTGAGTATTAAAAAAATATTTCTTCATAAATGTGACCCTAGTTGCACTGCCATAGGAGTTAAGGATGCCAGCAACAGAGAACTCAGAAAAGTAATAAAGTTGATAAACTTAGTGGACAAGTTCGGGAGATATAAACTGTATAGATTGGGCCAAGTAATTGACCTCAAGAGCTAATGAGAACAATGGGATGTTCTGTGGCTATCCTATAGATTTCTAGCTAAGAACAATATCTAGATAGTGTCGTAATATACCAATAGAAGTAAACCAAAGGAAGGAACTGATATCACTAGGAAAAAATTTGGAGGCAGTTTAGATTTTTTTCAAAGTTACCATATAGAGAACAGCCTCTTTTTAAATCTGTTTCAAGGACAAAGTTAAGAAAAATGTTGTTGTTGTTGTTGTTGTTTTAGTTCTTTATCCCAGCCTGATTTTTAAAAATTTGTTTAAGTGTTTATTTGAATCATGGTTGGTTAATATATAGTGTAATATTGGTTTCGGGAGTAGAACTTAGTGATTCATCACTTATGTATGACACCCAGTTTTCCCAGGCTGATTCATATTCAAGTTAGTGTATATGCTATCTTCTGAGATAGCAGGTGTGTAAAAGAACACATCAAATATCAAATATACATATTTATAAGAAACTATTTAGGACCCATAACTAATTGGAAATGTTTTATCTATTTTTACTATTTGACATTTGATATATATCCACAAGAAATAATATTGTTTTCATTTTATTTTTTTATTTATTTATTTTTTTTTAATGTTTATTTTTGAGACAGAGAGAGACAGAGCATGAATGGGGGAGGGGCAGAGAGAGAGGGAGACACAGAATCGGAAGCAGGCTCCAGGCTCTGAGCCATCAGCCCAGAGCCTGACGCGGGGCTCAAACTCACGAACCGTGAGATCGTGACCTGAGCTGAAGTCGGACGCTCAACCGACTGAGCCACCCAGGCGCCCCTGTTTTCATTTTAATGAAGCATTGACTATATTAAAAATATGAGATTGTATTAATCAAATTTGAAGTCATACCTTTAATTTTTATTTCATATTTCAAATTGAGATAGAAAAAATAGCTAGCTTAAAATAGCAAAGGCTTCTAATGTCATAGATGGATTTAAAATGCAAGGGAGGGGCGCCTGGGTGGCGCAGTCGGTTAAGCGTCCGACTTCAGCCAGGTCAGGATCTCGCGGTCCGTGAGTTCGAGCCCCGCGTCAGGCTCTGGGCTGATGGCTCAGAGCCTGGAGCCTGTTTCCGATTCTGTGTCTCCCTCTCTCTCTCCCCTCCCCCGTTCACGCTCTGTCTCTCTCTGTCCCAAAAATAAATAAACGTTGAAAAAAAAAAATAAAAAAAAATAAAAAAAAAAATAAAATGCAAGGGCGCCTGGGTGGCTCAATCAGTTAAGCATCCAACTTAGGCTCAGGTCAGGATCTCATGGTTCATGGGTTCAGGCCCGCATCAGGCTCTGTGCTGACAGTTTGGAGCCTGGAGCCTGCTTTGGATTCTGTATCTCTCCCTCTACCCCTTACCACTTGTGCTCTGTCTCTCAGAAATAAATAAAAACGTTAAAAATAATAAAAATTTTAAGAAATAAATAAAATGCAAATGATTGGGGTGCCTGGGTGGTTCAGTTGGTTGAGCAGCCAACTCCTGATTTTGGCTCAGGTCATGATCCCAGAATCATGATCGCAGGGTCATGAGATTGAGCCCCATGTTGGGCTCCACACTCACCATGGCAATCCCTGCTTGGGATTTTCTCTCTCCCTGTCTGCCCCTCTCCTCCACTTGCGCACACACTCTCTCTCTCTAAAAATAATAAAAGTAAATAAAAATAAAATGCAAATCATCTCTATATACCATTTTTTAAACTTCAACTGTCTTATTAAAATCATCATTATATTTTCTATTGAGTATTATAAAGGAATTTTAGAATGAGTGACAGTAATTAAAGAAGACAGACCTCAAATTGTAAAAAGAAAAAGCTACATTTGTTTTAGTTTCAAAAAGTCATCAATTATTATTTTAAATATTTTAAAATATTTGTATATGTGAATACACACCTATACATATATATGCATTATAAATAATGATATTCATAGAGATACTTTTATATGTGGACACTGAGGAGAAGACCAAGGTGAGAAGTAAGGCCTGTAACAACAGGAGCATAATAACTTTGCACAAAAGAGCCTTGATAATGCAGAGCCTGGTCGATCAGAAACATAATCTTTCTTTTAAATATGTATGAAGCTGTAAGCAGACAATTTTCTATAATTTATCTCCCTACTGCATGCTATCATTACATCTTCCTGGATAAAGAGATCATAATGAATTATGTAAATTCTTGATTGTGTTATCAAGCACTCTTGTACCTTGATAATCATTGCTTGATTCTTTGCAATTTGGAAATAATGACTTCCAGAATGCTCACAGCCTATTTGTAATCTGTTCCAGGAATCAATACAAAGATTGCTGTATATGATTAAGAGTATGCTCCAATTAAAAGCATGACAACAATATGTTGAGAAGCAAAAATAACTCATTCTGTTTTGTACAAATTACTTTTTGAAAGAATGAACATTTTTTGAAAGAAATTTGAGTATAACAAAATGCCTAACATTATCTGAATTAGCCATACTATTATTTTTATTGATCTTGATGACACTCAGCATTATTTTAATATATCTTACATGCTATGAAATTATAGAACATGTGCTCCTATTCTATCAACTAAAAATCAATCTATACAAAACATATTACATCAGAGCACTATAGGTGAAAGGTCATAAATTACACAAATTTACCTGAAAGCATATACTTTCTTTTGTTTATGTTTATGTTTGTATATTACAATTATACTTTGATGGCTGTGACTTTCATTCTTTACCTTTTTTTTTGTAATGCAAGCATCACTAAACCCATCAATATTCTGTCCACATTTTTTTAAATACTACAATTTCTGAAAACCTGTAAAGCTTCCATTAAGTGCCACCCCCCACCCCCACATTGATTTTGTATTAATTACTACTCTTGGTAAAAACTTCAAAAGAACAAAACAAAAAATAAATAAAAAATAAAATAACAAAGCAAACTCCAATGGAAAAAAAATGCTCAATTGTCTCCTAAGCCTGCAATGTATCACCTGTTATTAAAAATAATACAATGAGGGGCGCCTGGGTGGCTCAGTCAGTTAAGTGTCCGTCTTTGGCTCAGGTCATGATCTCACAGTTTGTGAGTTTGAGCCCTGCCTCGGGCTCTGTGCGACAGCTCACAGCTTGGAGCCTGCTTCGGATTCTGTGTCTCCCTCTCTCTCTCTGCCCCTCCCCTGCTCATACTCTGTCTCTCTCTGTCTCAAAACTAAATAAAACATTTAAAAAATTTTAAAAATAATACAATGAAAGTATTACCCTCTAACAGTTCTTGAATTGAAAAAATCACATGGAACAGGGCACCTGGGTGGCTTAGTTGGTTGAGTGTCCAACTTTGGCTAAGGTCATGATCTCGCAGTTCATGGGTTCAAGCCCCACATTGGGCTCACTCCTGTCAGCATGGAGCCTAATTTGGATCCTCTGTCCCCTCTCTCTGCCCCTCCCCCATGTGTGCTCTCCCCAAAATAAATAAATATTAAAAAAAACAAAAACACACGGTAGTTTTCCATATAGGCAAATATGATATTGCAAAGATTATACAAAATACATTAAGTTCCTGCAATTAAAATTCTCAAATTGTTATATGCATTTTCATATAAATAAAATGAAAATTGATCTTAAAGCAATTTGAGGCAAATTAAAAAAAATATTAAAGACTGTAAGACTTTGTGATTTAAAAATCATTTGAACTAGGGAAACAAAAGCAAAAATGAACTATTGGGACTTCAAGATAAAAATCCTCTACACAGTGAAGGAAACAACAAAACTAAAAGGCAGACTTCGGAAAAGGAGAAGACATTTGAAAAGGACATATTTGATAAGGGGTTAGTATACAAAATCTATAAAGAACTTATCAAACTCAGTACCCTAAAAACAAATAATCCAGTTAAGAAATGTGCAGAAGACATGAATAGACATTTTTCCAAAGAAGATATCGAGATGGCCAACAGATACCTGAAAATATGTCAGGTATCACTCATCATTAGGGAAATACAAATCAAAATTACAAAATATCACCTCACACCTGTCAAAATGGCTAAAATCGATAATACACAGGAAACAACAGATATTGACAAAGATATGGACAAAGAGGAATCCTCTTACTCTGTTGGTGGGAATGCAAACTCATGCAACCACAATGGAAAACAGTACAGAAGCTTCTCAAAAGGATACATGCACCCCGATGTTTATAGCGGCATAACCAACAATAGACAAATTATGGAAAGAGCCCAAATATCCATCCACTGATAAATGGGTAAAGAAGTGGTATTTATATACAATGGAATATTACTCAGCTATAAAAAAAGAATTAAATATTGCCATTTGCAATGACATGGGTGGAGCTAGAAACTATTATGCTAGGTGAAATATGTTAGAGAAAGACAAATACCATATGATTTCACTCATATGTGCAATTTAAGAAACAAAACAAATGAACATGGAGGGGGCAAAAGAGAAACCATAAAACAGACTCTTAACTATAGAAAACAAACCGAGGTTTGCTGGAGGGAGGTGGGTGGAAGGATGGGCTAAATCAGTGACAGATATGTTAAGGAAGGCACTTGTAATGAGCACTGGGTGTTGTATGTAAGTGATTAATGACTAAATTCTACACCTGAACCTAATATTATTACACTGTATGTTAACTAACTGGAAGTTTTAAAAAAACATGAAACTAAAATAAATAAAGAAATAAATATAAAAGTCATTTGAACTATATAAAAAAAGATTTTTTTAAAAATGCCCATTGAAACTTTTTAGACAATTTGTAATAAAGGCTCAGAACTCGACTTGTCATTCACTTGAACTTGGTCTGTTATCCAAACTTTGTTTTCATTTTAGAAGTCACAAAATAGGGATTATTGATAAGATCTGTATGAAATACATGGAAAACAGAAAAATCAAAGTGTGTGAGAAAGAATGAGAGGTTGATTAAGAGACAGAAGACACAGGCATTGGGAGAAAAGATTAAACAAGGACAAATGATAGCATTGTAATAATGGTCTACTTTGTAAATATGAAAATGAGTAAATAAAAGTGTAGGCTGTTTGACATAACAAACAATACAAAAATATTTGTGTCTACCATATTTGTTAAACTCACAAGTTCTGGTAGCATTTCTGTTGAATTCATACAATTTTCTACATAGAAAATGTAAACACTTATTTTTCCTGGTGACTTATTTACTTTTCTAATTTTTTACACTGGCTGAAACCACCATAAGTGGTAAGAGTCAACATCCTTGCCTTGTTTCTCATCTTACAGGGAAAGCATTCAGTCTTCTCCATTAAAGAACATGTTAACTGTATGTAGGTTTTACATAGATGCCTTTTTTGAGATGGAAGATATTCCCTCTTCCTCATAAGTTGCTAAGAATTTTTAGCAAGAATGGATGGTTGAACCTAGCAAATGTTTTTTTCTACATCTATTGATATTATTATGGTTTTTTTTAATTGTTTTTTTTTCATTTTCATTTCATTCCTACAAAATGAATTGTATTCGTTAATGCTCAAACGTTAGACCAACTCTATATTTCTGTGGTAAATGCACATGGGTGTGATAAATTATCATTTTATATACTATTGGATTTAATTTGCTACATTTAAAAATTAGTAAACTCTCATTATAGAATAGTTTAAGATTTACAGAATAATTACAAAGAGTCCAGAGTTCCTGTATATTCCTCAGTCCCTTTTCCCTCCTACTATCTTAATTAAATACCCCAGTCAGCAGACATTAACACAGTATTCAGCTAAGAGCTCTCAGTCCAGAACTAGTTGCATAATTACACCCCACCAAAAGAAGGCAAGAGAAAGTATTTTATGCACTGGAGTGCAGAAAGCCAGGAACTACACTAGATGTGTGAAACATCAAGGCTGTAGATTGATAGTCATAGGAGTCTAAACTTTCTCCAAGAAATGTTTTCTTTCAATATCATCATTCTATAAAACTTTTAAAAGCCAGTGCAGTATATAAACTTTTGCATATACTAAAATTATCATCATTAGCTATTGTATACCTACCTAGTACACTAACATAACACTGTCTTTTTACCCATGATAATTGAGTGTGTTACACTGACACAAAATGGATGTATTTTTGTACACTACGACTTCAAAGATTCCATTCTGTTGCTTTCTTCCAAGCTTTCCTTCTTCAGTTATAACTTGCTTTTATAATATTACATCAAAAATAACTGAGAGTCCACTGTTCGATATTTCACATAATCTTCCAGTAAAACTTCCTTGGACTTTTCTCACAAAAGTGATCTTGAACTCTCCCAAAACTTCTCCACCAATCATTTGAAACTTTCATGTGGGACTTATTCTATGCATTACTAATGTCTTTCATTAGACAATAGATCTTTCTCAGAGGAAAAATTCAACTTCAGGCTTTTGAGCCATTGCACCCAACCTCATCAGAGATAAGACAGAATTTAAAAAGGAATGATGATAATTTTGTCATATTTGTCTATGATTTACATTTTCAAAATATTTCATGCGCATTGGCCCATTTCAAACAACCAGGGTTTTGAACACCTGATAGAAGAGAAAGTAATGTAGCTGATTTACTGCTTCTAGCATTTCCATTTATACAATTTCATAAGTTCTGAAAGTATATCATCTAATTGTGTCTCAGCATTTCATTACTTACCTATAAAATTATGTATTTGTGTCCATCCCATTTCCAAATTACATTTATATGTGGAAATCCTTTCATAGCTCATTGCTTTATAATAAGGAATAAATTTGATTTTAAGAGGCATCGTTAATATATACTGGATTAAGTTGAAGCCATGTTTTCAAGGGAAAATACTTGATTTCATTATTTGCACTGCCATTTTAATTTTCTGCCTATTGCATTCACCAGTTTATTAAATATACATATTTCCCAGGAATTTAGTGATATGATGTAATTTCCTATTTATAACTGAGAAACAATTAATTGTACATATTTGTGTGTGCCCTAGAATTTAGGATTGTAAAATTTTGATAATACTTATTTGTTAATTATTGTTAAAGCAGATGTATTGGGGAAATATTCTAAAGAGATAGCTATTTGTCAAATTGCGTTCTTCAGTTTTTAGTTACCGTTAGCTAAAATAATACCTGGGCAACCACTGGTGTGATTTCTCTCACTTCAATAAAATGATCTTATATTTAGCTTAATAATTTAATAATATTGAATAAGAAGTCTGCACCATCTCTGTCTCTTTTTATTCAGCAATTCTAAAGTCATTTTGAAATTAATTTATGATGTTAAGTGAGACAATACTTGGTCCTTCAGTGATGCGTGGTACTCCGTGTTAGGCTATATCACTATATATTTGTGTAGTCACTCACTGGAATTTTTGTTGTTTCCAGTTTAAGGCTATTAAAATCAAGCTATTGTGGACATTTGTGTTAGTGCATTTATGTGATGACAGATTTTTATTACTTTTGCTCATTTACCTAGGACTGGAATAGATATGGTAGATATCGTCGTAACATTTCAAGAAACTGTCAAATTCTTAGTCAATATGTGTGTACCTATTGAAATTCCCAACAGCAGTGCTAAGAGTCCCAATTATCAGATATATTAACACTCTCTAATTTGCACATCTTTTGTCAGTACATATGTATGCATATATCTCTGGGTCAGCTATTGGTTCAAATCATTTACTTCTATTTTAATTCTGTAATTTGTCTCACTTGTGAGCCATAAAGTGATCATCATATATTCTCAAAATAAGTACTTTGTTGGGGCGCCTGGGTAGCTCAGTTAGTTAAGTGTCCGACTTCAGCTCAGGTCATGATCTCGCGTTTTGTGAGTTCGAGCCCCCGTCAGGCTCTGTGCTGACAGCTCAGAGCCTGGAGCCTGCTTCGAAATCTGTGTCTCCCTCTCTCCCTGCCCCTCCCCTGCTCATGCTCTGTCTCTCTCTGTCTCAAAAATAAATAAAACATTAAAAAAAATTTTAAAAGGTAAGTACTTTGCCAGCCACTTAAAAAAAATCTTGTCTCCTAACCTGTGGTTGAATCTTCCTTTTCCTTTTGTTAACAATTAATATTGAAGATCAAATCTTTTATGTTTTATGAAGTCCAAGTTTTTTTTTTTTAATTATTTAAGCCCACTGTCAAATGGAGACGGTGTTGCCTAACACAAGGTAAAGAAAATTTTTTCTTATGGTTTTCTTTTTTTAGAAGTTTAATAAGTTTAAAAAGTTTGACTTTCTTACATCTTGGCCAGTGATTGTCAACCTCAGCATTCCTAATATTTGGGCTGGACAATGCTTTGTCATGCTGGCTGTCCTACTGGTGGTATGCATAGAAGTTCTACCTTCACCTGCCATATGTTGTAAGCATCTCCCTCCAGTTTTAACAGCCAAACACGTGGTTATCAGCTGTTGAGGGCATCAGTAATTTCATTTTAATTGATGTGTAATATTCTATTATATGAAAATACCACAGTTATGGTATATTATTTTAAACATTATCACAATATTCTTGTATGCATTAAATATGTAAAATGCAACTGTGCATTTTTTATATTGGGATAGTTCTGAAAATGACAGCTGTATTTTTGCTATTTATTTCAAAGTTCACAAACTAGGAAACAAATTTTTGCTCATTATTAACATAAAAATATTTTACACTAATATTGAATGATAGCATGGTATTTATTCTACCATTCATTCATCTTACAAAGGTTTGCATGTGTTTAGAATTTGCACAGAAATGGGAAGTATATGTTTATATAAAAGCAAAGCTTCACTTATTTTATCCTTTGCTTGTGTCAAAAGAATGAACCTTTTTTTAAAAATTAATTAATTAATTAATTTTTTTGAGAGACAGTGTGAGCAGAGAAGGGAGACACAGAATCCAAATCAAGCTCCAGGCTCCGAGCTGTCTGCACAGAGCCTGACACGGAGCTCAAACCCACAAACTATGAGATCATGACCTAAGCCAAAGTTGGATGCTCAACCAACTGAGCCACCCAGGTGCCCCAAACTTTTTATTAAGTAAAATGTATACATATATATTTGATCTCAAAGTTTATATCTTAGAATGTCTGATTCCTATCTCTTAAAAAAACTGAAACCAAAACCAAACCCTTCACACACAACAAAAGTTACAAAAGCAACACTGGTAAGAACTGTATACAAGATTTGTGCAAATAGCAAATTGTTTTCACATGCATCCATTAGGGTTATAAAAGCCTTCATGTAGCTTTTCAGTGTGTGTAAAACAGCCTCACATATACAGTGTTATTCCAAGTTGGTTAGAAAGACAGGAACTTGCACATCTCCAGTGTTGTAAAAGCCACTAATCAAAAATGATTATTCAATATACTTCAAATGAATAAACATGTTTCATTTTTTTTTAATTCAATGATATTTTAGGAATATCTATAGGCAGGGAGGGGCTCCTGGGTGGCTCAGCTGGTTGAATATCAACTTCTGTTCAGGTCATGATCTCATGGTTTGTGAGTTCGAGCCTTGCATGGGGCTTTTTGGTGACAGCTCAGAGCCTGGAGCTTGCTTTGGATTCTGTGTCTCCCTCTCTCTCTGCCCCTCCCCTGCTCACACTCTGTCCCTCTTTCTCTCAAAACTAAATAAACATTAAAAAAAGTTTTTAAGAATATCTATACGCAAAATCAAGATTTTGTAGTGTGTGGATTTATTAAGATAGGCAGAATGAAATACTACTGAACAGTTTAAGTTATTATATTTAATTGGAAAGAAGTTATTAATTTTAAAAATGCATTTTAAAATCATGGATTTTTGTAACATAAATGTTTCAAAGTTAAATATGAGTCTAGCCATTGTATTAAAATTTTCTATAAATACTGTGCTTCAAAAAGTTACTTTTTTTTTTTTTTCAACGTTTTTTATTTATTTTTGGGACAGAGAGAGACAGAGCATGAACGGGAAGGGGCAGAGAGAGAGGGAGACACAGAATCGGAAACAGGCTCCAGGCTCCGAGCCATCAGCCCAGAGCCTGACGCGGGGCTCGAACTCGCGGACCGCGAGATCGTGACCTGGCTGAAGTCGGACGCTTAACCGACTGCGCCACCCAGGCGCCCTAAAAAGTTACTTTTAATAGAGAGTATAGGAAAAAGGTGTTTCTGATATGTTCATTATCATAATCTACAAATCATATTGTGTTCTTAAAAAAAAGGTTTAACCTGTTGGGGTGCCTGGGTGGCTCAGTCAGTTAAGCATCCAACTCTTGATTTCAGCTCAGATCATGATACTTCACTGTTTATGAGATTGAGCCCCACATTGGGCTCTGAGCTGACAGCACGGACCCTCTTGGGATTTTCTCTCTCCGTCTCTCTTTGCCTCTCCTCTTCTCTCTCTCTCAAAATAAATAAACTTAAAAAAAAAAAAGGTTTAATTGGTTGACACTCAGAAACTCAATTTTTTAAATTAATAATGTGGGACATAGCATGAGAAAAAAGTAAAAGCCACAAAATGTATTATTTTTTTATTAATTTTCTGGAGTTGTCCTAATATAGTAACTACTAGCACATTTGATTATGTAAATTAAAGTTAATTAAAGTACATAGAATTAAATTTCAACTTAATGTATCTGTATTTCAAGTGCTTGCTCATTAAATGTGACTAGTGACCATCATATTGGACAACAAGGTAGAACATTTCCATCATTACTGAATGTGTATTAGGCAACACTGTTTGAGTGGTTATTTATGAAAGTTCCTGCTGAGACTCCACAGGGCCTACATTGACATGTTGTCTATCTAATTAGTACTGTGTGACTTCAGACCAGTAATTTTTTCTCCAGTTTCCATCTCTACAAAATAATCCGACTAATAGTACCTATTACCTATGGTTCACATGAGACTTAAAGAGGGTAATGGAAATAAGGTGATCAGGAAAGTGCCAGGTGTACTTAAGTGGTATATAACTGCTATTGTAACAATAAAATAATGTTATCCTTACTGTATGAAGAATGATGCACTAATTCAAATGTTTCTTGATTGTCACAGTTTTAAAATGTCTCTTATTTCCTTGCTATGATGTTACTCTAAGTGAGAATTTGCTTCTTTCACCCTGCCTCCAAACTGAACTACCATACTGACCGTCTTGCTTTTTGTAAACACACACACACACACACACACACACACACACACACACACACAATGGGAGTGAGGTCAATGCCTAATTTTTTAAATTCATCCACCTACAACTTTACTGCACCACCTCCCCCAAGTCACTTGCTCACATGAGCAGTATTAGCCCCATAGCTAGGCTGACCCTATAATTTATATTCCAAACAAAATGTTTGCAAGAATTAAAGTAAGCATGATTATTAATTATTTTAGAACATGACTTTGACTTGGAGATTTTTCCCAGGCAATCTGGTAAATTAGGATCATTCGATGAATAACCTTTCTAGTCCCAGAAGGAACATAATAGAACCTGAAGTACTTGATGTGTAGTAGATTTCTGTTGTGCCTTATATGAAATTCCTGACTTAATATTGACGCTTCATCCCTGGACGCTGACATTCCACCTATTTTGCATGAGTGTGGAATTTAGTCAAAAGCAGGGTGAGGGTAGAGGTAGGATTAATGCAGTGATGTTGCTATTCATTTTCTCTTCAGCTTTTCGTGTCTCTTCAGATTTTGTTTTTCTCTTCTCTCACTTAATATTTCCCCAGCATTGTAATGAAGTGAAAAATGTACAGACATTAACACTTTAATCATTATCAAAATATGCAGAAGGATTAAGTGACTTATTCTACAGTATCCTCTAATTCACTGTTGATTCTGTGATCCTCAAGGGTGCAGTCAAGTGCCCCATGCAAGGTCTGCCTCAAGAAGTATCTACTTGTTTCTCCTTGATTTAAAGGAAACACAGCCTTAGGGTTTGCTGCCTGAAGCTGGATGAAATGGCATCTCTTGCTGTTCCTTATCTTACTTCCTGTTTCTTTCCTGCTTGCCAAGATGTCCCCATGCGGCAGTTTCTATCACACTCACACCTCTAGGTCTTGTACATTTCAACATTTCTTTGCTGTGTTAGTCACCCCCCAATAACATTTTCTGTGGTTTTCCTATTGACCTAGCTGCATGCAGCTTTCTTAATCTTCACACCCATTTCTCATAGCTTATTTTTGTCAACTGTGTATATTTGTTAATCTACATTTTATGTACCAGTATGCCCAGAAATGAGAATTGGAATACTCGAGCTTGTCCTGATTTACTTCTCAGTTAAAAACTGTTATTACTGTCAGATTTCTTAAAACCTGTTAACATAATGTGATCAAGCATTCATCTTTATTAAAGGAATATTTTTAAAATAATTTCCCAAATCACTGATTCACTAAGTGTTATGCAGACACAGATCTTTTTTTCCCCCATCTACAAAAAATAGACGTGGAATGTATCCTGATCACTCTTTACCTCCTCCAGTACTGAAAACTCTTATATTAAAGATTAGATTCATATATGTAATTTTATAAAAGTTAGTATGATTTTTACTTCTCTATTTTTATATACCTTCATACAAATTATCATGGATCATCAATGTGAGAAACTTTGAAGAGGCTATATTTCATTCCAATTAATATCAGCACTACCATAATGATAACTGAATAAAGATAGACAAAATATCTGGAATTAGGTGAGGTGTTTTTTTTGTTTGTTTTTTACAGTGTAACAATTGAATACTTACTATGTGTTTGACACTGTGTTTTGTTTGCTTAAAGTATTCCACATATATCTAGCATATATACAAGATTACCAAATCTTCATTCTTTATAATTGTGTTAAGCAGGTAACTAACTTTCACTTTTGGAATATTTTATTTTCATAATCTTGAATGCACCTTGCTAGGTCATACCTGTGTTACTTCTCACCGCTAATGTTTACACTGTACCACATTTACTTTTGATATTCATTTTATATCAGTACCTAAAGAATTTCATAATGTGGTTTCAATGAGAAGGATTCTGTAGATATACAGTTGTCATAAAATTAATTCCAATTTGGCAGTGTGTTGCAGTGTATCTGTGAGAGTGTAATATTGTGTATGTATGGAGTAAAAACTATTTTAATGGAAATTAGGTCCTCCCTTAAATTAATTTGGGGGAGGATTGTGGGAAGTGGCCTCCCATGCAAAATTATTTGAGAATAGATATTACGGCTGCTTGATAAAAATGAGCTTAATTTGTCTCTTCCATCACTGCCTTCTGCAACATTTTTTCCCTAGTCCAACACCCCAGCTGAAACAGTTTCTTCTGCCTTCTGATGATTGTTTAGGCATTTAACATGCAGAATTATAATCTGTTTTGCCTTTCCACACACTCATTTGGCATCCTGACATTTTCACAGATTTTCAAATTATTCAGGCTTTAAAAACTCTTTTAAAAATTATCTGTAATTTGGGGGGCCTGGGTGGCTCAGTCAGTTAAGCATCCGACTTCGGCTCAGGTCATGATCTCACAGGTTGTGAGTTCAAGTCTCGTGTCGGGCTTTGTGCTGTCAGTTCAGAGCCTGGAGCCTGCTTGAGATTCTGATGTCTCCCTCTCTCGCTGCCCCTCCCCCACTTGTGCTCTGTCCCTCTCTGTCTCTCAAAAAATGAATAAATTAAAAAAAAAATTTTAACAGTCTGTAATTTATATCAAGTAATGGTCATTTTAAAAGTGCAATCTCAAATTACCTAAAAATGTAGGTGTCCATGGGTTACAGTATGGACTTCATGATGTGACCTAAAGTCCATTTCCAGAGAATTTGCTGCGATTTGGGCCTAAATTCCACGAGAGTATGAAAAAAGCAGTTGGGGAAAGGTGGAACTTACGTTCAAGGCAACATTTGACTTGTGTGAGTCTTTATTAGATAAAATAATTTTTGTTGTATTTTTGTAGGTTTGATAATATTTACACATTAATTTCTTAAGTCCCTCAATGTTTGTCACTCAAATGCACCACAGTATCTCTTTTCTAGAATAGTTTAGATAAATAACCAACAAATCAAACTATATTAATTTAGTTTTGCAGTTCATGCAATATTAAAAATTCCTTCCTGGGAATTTTGTAGCAACAAATTATTTTCAATAATCTTAATTTTTAACTGAAAATATAAGGAGAGAGAGAGAGAGAGAGAGAGAGAGAGAGTCAGCTATGTAACTCATTAATGGAGACTCTAGCATGATATTCAGGCTAATTCCAAAAGAAAGTGAGAGTGTGATGCATGCATAGTGGCTAAGAGAAAGAATTTTTGAATAAGATTACTAATTTAGCAACAAAATTAAAGTTCTATAGGACAATAAACTTTAAATTTTGAGATTTTCTTATGAACAGAACTTAATTGCAGCTCTGTCATACATATTCTGTATGCATCATTTGCATCTTCGTTAGTTTTTTTCACTAGCTAGAAGCTACAATTACAGAAATGTAAAATATCCTAGTCAATAGTAAAGAGTAAATATGTATTTTTAAAAGGTACGCACATTGCTTTTTTAAAGTTTATTTATTTACATATATATTTATTTCAATATATTATATATATACATATATATATGTATATATATATCTATATATATATACATATATACAAACTTCATTTTTCCTAGTTTCTATTGCTTCATGTATGTATTTAAACCTGCCTTCCCTTAAACATACACATGAGCAGGAGAGGGGCAGAGAGAGAGAGAGAGTGGGAGAGAGAGAATCCCAGGCAGGCTCTGCACTGCCAGCCCAGAGCCTGACTTGGGGCTTAATCCATGACCATGATCCGAGCCAAAATCAGGAGTCAGTTGCTAACCAACTAAGCCACCCAGGCACCCCTAAAAAGTACACGCTTTTCAACCAGAGACTCTTAAGCAGAGATGGAGACTGGGTTGCTACACAATGTCCAGCATGATACTGAAAAAGCATGCAGTTATTCTTTTTACCTTAAGAATTATTGGATATTTTTTAAACAGATACAAAACTCTCATTCTGACTATTCACTATTGTTTTGCAGAATTAACAATATCTGGGTTGCTCAGACACTGGTTTTTAGTTTATTTGTTTGTTTTTAGATTCACTGTTTTTACCATTTTTTTTTTCTATCTGATCACTTTCGTATCTTCTTAAATACTGGTCTAATTCTACCCTGGGAGTGGTTTAGTGACAGAAGGCTTCAGTTTCCTCCTGGCAAAAATGTGAAACCTCTCTATGCTTCTTGGAGATCTACCTCTCCTAAATGGCTTCTGTTGAACTGTATGTTGCCTGCTGACTTTCGATACTTCCTTTTTAACGTGTGCCTTTTGGGGATTCACTATATGCTTTTGTTTTAGAATGAGTTTACTCTGTACCTCCAAATGTAAACACAGCGGCTATTGTCCCCTATTGTGCTCTCTGATTATCACATAATGCATTCTTTATGTCTGGAAGTCACCCAGGTTTACTCTGGGTCTCCATACGTAAACACAGCTTCACACGCTTGATACTTTAAGTCCACACGCCATGCTTTTTTTAAATGGAAGATTGCTGTGTGAGGCTTATCACATATTCAGCTTCACCCACAAAGTAAGATGCAATGTGATGTGTACTGGAGTTCTCAAATGTTATGGAAATTTTATCATCCTGGTTAAATCTTCCACTGAGATTTAAATGATAGTAATGTAGCACTATTTTGGTCTCATCTCTGCTTCTGAATTTTTTCCTTCATCAGAAAAATGTAAATAATTTTCAGGGGTGGTCTGTTGTTTTATTTATTATCTTTCCAGTCCGTTCTTATGGCATAACTGTTACATGCTTATTCTTTCGGAATATAGCATTTTAAATTGCAAAATAGTTCCTATTCCTCAAAAGTATCGGTTTTAAAAAACCTATTTTAGAATACGGAGTTAGGAATTTTATTTCTTTGTTTTCTCTGATTTCTCTTTTAATATTGTCCTCTTACTAATAAATGATACTGAAACACTGAATGCAGCTGATGCAACATGGCAGTGAAACAATGCAGGAGAAAGATTGAAGAAATAGTGAACATTTGGGGTGGAAGTCAGTTTATAGATTTAAACCACATTTGTCTTTTTATTGTCCATAATTATCGCTCTTTTTGTCACTATCATTCTTAACGTACCGTTCAATAAGTCACTCATATTTTTAACTGTTTAATATTATTGACTGAGGAACATAGTGGAATGTATAAAGACATTAAAGAAAGAAATGCAACTCTACTAACTCTGCTGCTCAAAGTGAATATTTTAAGTGCAATGATGAAATGGACTGCCTCTTCCTACAATAGATCATCATTTTTCACAAAATCACAATGTATTTTTTCTATTTTTATATTGGGATTATGTCTTCCTTATAAAGCTTTCTTTTTCCCCTATGGGCATGCCAAATTCAGTTACACTTTTCTGGTAGCCAATACAAATTGAATAATTCCTACTAAATTATCTTAAAATTTTACACATAGAATCACCTTTTTCTTTAAGTACTTTCATAAGTTCAAATGTTCCCTGGATCATTATAGAGCTGTTATTTTTGATAGCCCCCAACACTGATTTATTGATATGCCTTCTTTTATCTTACTTTCTCCTTGTAGTAGATGCTCAAGAAATATATAGGGGCACCTGGGTTGCTCAGTCCTTTGGGCGTCCAACTTCCGCTCAGGTCATGATCTCACCACTTGTGAGACTTGTGAGTTCAAGCCCCACGTGGGCTCTGTGCTGACAGCTCAGATCCTGGCACCCGCTTTGGTTTCTGTGTCTCCCCCTCTCTCTGCCCCTCCCCCACCCATGCTCTGTCTCTCTCCTTCAAAAATGAATAAACACTAAAAAATGTTTAAAAAAGAAATATATGTATATATTCCCATGTGCGTTACAAGTTCTGAGTCCTTGCACATTTGAAAATGACTTTAGCATTCACTTAGAATTGGAGGGTGGTTCCGGTTGGGTTTGTAGTTCTGGGTTCAAAGTAATTTCTCAAACTACCAATTTACAGATTTGTTTTTCTCTATGAATATTACTTATTTTTTAATGTTGAAATTTTTTTCAAAATACATCATTATATATGCCAAAAATCACGAGCTTGGGCAGTTTGCCAGTGTTTCTCCACTTGAAGACATATAATTTTCTTACGTTGATTTCAGTAACTATTATTTTAACATTTTATTTGTTGTTTTTCTGCTCCCGCTCCATTCTTATTCTTTCTTTCTTTTTTTTTAGAAATAAAAATTATTATATGTAGAATATATAGTGTGTCACATTTTTATACTTTATGGTTTCTATTATATGTAAGACACCAATTGATTCTTTAGACGTACCCTTTATGTTCTTCAGCAATTCTTAATTACAGATTATTCTTTCTTAAAAACATTCAGTAACACATTTTTCTCTTTAGTTACTGTTCTTTTATAGAAGTTACTTTTATGTTTGGATGTGCAAAATTTTTCTGAAAACTTTTAGAAGCTCATATTTTTTCAAGTTTTTGTGTGTGTGTGCTTCAAATTATCTTTGTTTCTATGAGTTTTTTTAAATTATTTTCCCTGGTCTTCAATTTACTTTTATCTACTATAGATGATAAAATTATAGATTATCCTTCAATAGGAAGGGAACTCTTAAGTTTTTAATAAAGACCAGTCAACAGTAAAAACATTTTCCAAAACTTTTTCCAAACATGGTGACATTTACCAGCATCTTCAGGAAATGTCAAGAAAAATCAATGAGTTGGTAAGTACTTTGGTTTATTGCATGATTAAATAACCAAAAGCATACATAATTATTACTTTTCTGTATATCAAACCATGTTAACAGTAGACATTGTTAAGATAGGATTGGTAAGTAATAAAATTCCTTATGAGTAATAGACTAGGTGAATAAGTAACTGATTTTTGTCCTGGGGATGTTTTGTTCAAGTGTTATAGTTGTATATCTGAACAACTGACTGAAATATTGTATTCATATCAAGATGAGTTCCTACATTGTTCCAACATCTAACTTTTTCCAGAGGACTTCACTAAAGCATTACTTCGTGCCACCAAACTTCATTTTTCCTAGTTTCTATTGCTTCATGTATGTATTTAAACCTGCCTTCCCTTAAACTTCAGCTATTGTGTTTGAAATGCTTCTCAAACTTAGAACAACCAACTTGCTAAATACTTTTTGGAAGAAGAAAATTGTTTGAAAATTATGTAATATTTTAGTCGAAGTTCTGGTATTGCTTCAAAAATCATTCTGTTTTCACATGGTATTATACTTTCCTTCTTTATATAGATAAATAAAGGCCTAAAGGCAGTCCCAGTCTTAGTACTTGCAAGAAGGTTGGGTACAAAAGGCAGCCCACATACCATATGTCCAAATACTTAAAAGTTAAAAATCAAGTTAACAGATTGTGAAATAAAGTATATCCTATCTTTCCACTTTGACAAATATACCTTTATAAAGTCCTGGAAAGCCAGGTTTGAATTTGGAATTATTAGATTCCTTCTATTGCCAGAATGAAATATGGCATTGTGGAGAGAACCCACCCTGGCCCCCAGCCTACATCCTCTACCCATCCATGGTTTCCTCCTGCACTATGATGGGGTGTCTTGAACACATGCAGATGGACGCACTGCCCACATTAGCAAGTTTTGTTCATGTGCTCTAAAAACTGGTCCTCTTGGCCACTTTGAAGATAGATCTAGAGTAAAGGCCCATGCAGATTCTGATATTGGTCTCAGAATCATTCAAATTCAGAATTTTAGTCCCAGGTACCCAGTGCATAATCTTCAAACATAGAGGCATGGGCTCTAAGTGGGAATGTTCCATTGGCCGATGGGGAGTGGTATGTGTAGAAATGGAAACTTATAAGGCTCCAAAACAAGTTGTTGATGCATTTGATCTTCGCCAATGTCAAAGGGCAGTAGTGTCTTGTCATGTCATATCATTATCATGTCATTGTCAATTATCTTTATGAAATAGTAGCTTCCAAGTGCAATATCATGTAACTATCCCAGATGTCATGGAACAGAAATGCTCACAGACCAATTTAAGGTAACTGAAACATATACTTATCAGATTAAATTGAAATGCACAGAGAGAATCAAGAGATAAATATACTTGGGAAAAGGTACTCATGGGTGGAAGGGTTATACTATTTGAATACTGAGTTATGCAATGTTTATATGTTGCCTCTCTCTCTCTCTCTCTCTCTCTCTCTCTCTCTGTCTCTCTCTCTCGTCTTTCCACCACCACCAGCTTCTCCACAAAAAGTTTGGTTATATGAACTAGAGTCAAGATTTGAGCAAAGGGTCCCCAACAGATGGAAGATGACAGAGCCAATGATACACATACATCTTCTATTAGAATTATTCATAAGAATAGGTGAAAATATGCCTTGCCAAGAGCTGTAGCTTGCCAGTTATCTTGCTGAACAGTTACGAGTTTTATCGGTTTTTCTTGGGCTGAGCACACATGGGCATAATAGGACCATACTGAGTGTCACAAGTGGGTGGCCAATTTAGGGGATTCATAGCTGTTAGCCCACATGTGTCATAATAATGATTTATTTGTTTATACCTTTGTATCTAAAAGTAGCACTCATTTTTTCATTAAATTTTTTATTTATTGCTACTATATTTGCTGTTTCATACATTTAACATACTGTACATTTAAAGCATTAGTTGAATCTAGGTATTTTATACCACTAACTCACCTTGAATATTAAAAGCATCCATAAATGCATCTAGATATCATGAGCAAATTGATTACTTATTATCTATATACAGCTTTTCTCATGAGTTCCACATTTCTATTATTTATATTGTTTATAGAAAAATTGAGTGTTTTCAAATAGTTCAACAATGTCATGTCATGTTTTGAAGTTTCTACTTCCTTTCTCAGTCATATCTGTTTTTGAAATGGTCTTGATAAAATCATTCATTTTGTCATATGAGTAAATTATTAAGCTATGGTATTCTGAAAACATTTTATAGCAGACATCACAACTTCAGGTGCCATAGAATCTAAAAATGTTAAACATTATGGGATTATTTTTTGCCTTACTTTCCTTTTGCCAATATTTTGATTCTTTTTTACTGATCTGCAAGTCTATTTCCTTAACAAAACACACCATCTCGGGGCACCTGGGTGGTTCAGTCAGTTAAGCGTCTGACTCTATTTTGGCTCAGGTCATGATCTCACAGTTTAGTTAGATCAAGCCCCACATTGTGCCTGCACTGACAGCACAGAGCCTGCTTGGGATTCTTTCTCTCCCTTTGTCTCTGCCTTCCCCCCACTTAATGCTGTCTCTCTCTTTATAAATAAATAAACTTAATTATTTTTTAAAAATCATTTCATTAATGTAGACAACAAAATACAAATACCCATAAATATGAGTTTTTTCCTGTGTATTCTAAAATGCTCCATTTAGGATGGGAGAAGTATAAATAATGTTTAAAAAAAGAAGAAGGAGAAGGAGAAGGAGAAGAAGGGGAAAGAAGAGGGGAAGAAAGGAAAGGAAGATATCAAACTTTCCTTAGTCACTATGCCCTAGCAAAGATCAAATTCCAGCTGATGAGAAACATTTCAAATCAGAGTCAAGGTATTTACTATCCCTTTTATCTATCAAGAAGAATAAAGAAAATTTTATACTTAGTTCATTAGTGATAAGCATTTCATGGCTGTAATGTAATTCTTAACATGTTTTTATTCCAAGTACTTATCAGAATCTATTACATATTTTTTCTTTCGACTTTACCTTTAAACTAGAGGTGAACAAATAGCTTTTGAATAGTTAGTTTCTGTTTTCGAAAAGATCCTCATTAGTCCATATTTAGCTGAAGCCATTCATGCAATGAATGTCTATAATTAAGAACTAAACATCCAGCAACAGATTGCTGTATTAACTTCTTCTATTTTTCTGCTGCAAATAACCGATTTTAAGGAAGTTTACAGAATTTAGAAATTCTTCTTAATAAAATCTTATATAATTAATTGGTCACAATAATTGTCTGTATGATAGAAAATGGCAATATCAAGATTCATTAGTATAATTGGAATCAATTCAATAGCAGATGTTAGTATTCTATATCTTTATCTAGTTTACTTCTTCTCTTTGATACTTCTGGAGTAGAGAATTAAACTAAATCTGTTCTACATATTATAGCACATCATCATCTTTGGTCTATAAAAGCTTAATCTCTTATTTTGTTGGAGTAGTATATGTTGCGGGTGCTGCGGATTACGTAGGGAACAAAACCATCATATTCCTTGATGTCGTTCTTATGGAAACAGAAGAATAATGGTAGACTTTTAACCTATGACAGTCAGTAATAAATACTACAAAGCAAAATAACCAAACCAAGGGAGAGGATATGAAATGCTGGGGAAGGGCAAAAGTGGATTGTGGTCAGAAAATGACTCCCTGATAAGTTAAGACACATGGAAAGGACATGAACAGCAGTGATGATATTAAGAAGGGTGGGTATAAAAAATAATAATAGTAATAGTAATAATAATAATAATAATAGCTTTAAAGGAGAGAAACTATTTGTTGTCTAGCAAGTATTCTAGCATGGCTGGTTCATTAGATAGAGTGTTAGAAGATGAAACCATAAAAATGCAGGTGGGAAAATCATATTGAAACTTTAGGCCATTGAAGTACTTAGGCCTTTATTCTCATATAAAGGGTAAAATTTATACAAATTCAAGCAGAAGGGAAACATGATATGAGCTCGATTCTCCAGTGCATTATGGTTGCATTGCAAAGAACAAACATAGGCAAGGAAGGACCATGATACCAGTTGAGCACTTATGCAAAAATCCTGATGAAGTGTTGTGGTATCCATGCCAGGACTATAACAGTAGAGGAGGAGTTTGAGAGTTAGTGAGTATATGGTTCTTGGCCTCAGAGGACCTGGTTTCTAAGCCAAATTTATAAACACAGTACTTTGATATTGCAGAAGTTATGTATTCTAAGTTTTAGTAGCCTCATTAATAAATGAAGTATATATATATATATATATACACACACACATATATTACATATATATTACATATATATGTATATATTACATATATACATATATACATATATACATATATTACATATATGTATATATTACATATATATACATATATACATATATTACATATATGTGTATATATTACATATATACATATATACATATATTACATATATGTGTATATATTACATATATATACATATATACATATATACATATATGTGTATATATTACATATATATACATATATACATATATTACATATATATGTATATATTACATATATACATATATATAATATATACATATATTACATATATATGTATATATTACATATATGTTACATATATATATATTTAGAAAAGTTATATATAAAATTATATAAAATATATATATAAGGTAATTATAAAGTGTAAGACACAATATCTGGTATAGAATTAAAGTTAAATAATTTGGGTTTTTTAAACATTTATTCATTTTTTGAGAGACGGAGAGCACAAGCAGGGGAGGGGCAGAGAGAGGGGGAGACATAGAATCCGAAGCAGGCTCCAGGCTCCGAGCTGACAGCACACAGCCCGATGCAGGGCTCGAACTCACAAGCCATGAGATCATGACCTGAGCTGAAGTTGGCCGCTCAACTGACTGAGCCACCCAGGCTCCCCAGAAGTTAACTAATTTGTTAACTTTGTTTAATATTAGGTATGGATAGGGAGCGTGATGGAATAAACAGGAAAATGAAACATGGTAAATATACTCAAAACCACCAAACTGTATATTTTTAAAAGAATGAATTTTATAACATGTGAATTGTATCTCAATAATGAAACAAAGGGAATGGGGATAATGATTTTCTGAATATGTCACTTTATACAGATCTTTTAGAGTCATATTAATGTTTCACATACTAAAAAATAAAATCAAAGGAGGGAAAGAAAATTCACAATGGAATACAAATGGAACTAAATGAATCCCTCAATTTCAAATGAATAACATAACCATAGAAGACAGAAGCAGGGAAGAGGGATGAATTTAGGTAACTTCAGAATGCAACATTTGACCATCTAATGTAGAGCTCAAGCCAAAAAGAACAGTAAACAAATGTTATACTTCAGGATGTATATTTGTTACTCAGAGTGTGAGTGACAATTTTAAAATTGTTTTCTGTATATTCTAGGACTGAGCAAATAACACAATAAATATATTTATGCTAAGTATATATTAAATAGATTAGAGGTATCAGTATGAACCCTTGTTTGTATAGCTTTATAAAGAGAGTGAGAGAGAGATAGATGTATAAATGTATATTAAGATTTTTAAATTAGGTGATAAATATCATTTTAACTTTTATTCTCATACATTCAATTATATTTCATTTTCTTGGTACATTCCTTCCACTTATTTTTCTTAACATTTAGCTATACTGTTTATCACATAAAATCACTTAACAATGTCATTCATTTGATGACTGTTTTATCAGGTCTCTTTATTTAATATTACAAAATTTACATTTCTACTCATTGAACAGATAAGAGAATGTACTGTATACATCACTATAATATTTACTAGAGTATAATAAATGATAGCAAATATGGAATAGATGTCAACTTTATATTCCATAGTTCTAGGATTTCTAACATCAAGAAATGATGATCTATTCAGATCTCACAAGAACTTTTATATGTAATACTATTTATTTTATGGATTTATATTCACTGTGTAAGTAATTAGTATAAGAATAATTTATGTTCTGAGTTGTTAGGATAATATCATGAAGCCAACAAAAATTCATAAGAGAGGTAAAAATCAAATATCTAGAACATGAAGACAAACATCAACATTTAAGAGATCATCTCATGCTTCACAGGACTTCTTGTTTTATCTTGTTTCTCAGTAATAATATTACTTTGACATAAAAAATTTGCTCTTCTAATACATGAGTATGGAATGTTTTTCCATTTTTTGTGTGTCCTCTTCAACTTCTCTCATAAGTGTTCTATAGTTTTCAGAGTACAGATCTTCTACCTCTTTGGTTAGGTTTATTGGTAGGTATCTTACGGTCTTTGGTGCAATTGTAAATGGGATCAATTCCTTGATTTCTCTATCTGCTCCTTAATTATTGGTGTATAGAAGTGGAACAGATTTCTGTACATTGATTTTATCTCCTGTGGCTCTGCTGAATTTATATATCAATTCTAGCAATTTGGGGTGTAGTCTTTCATGTTTTCTAAATAGAGTATTATGTCATCTGTGAATAGTGAAATTAAATTCTTCCCCGCCTATATGGATGGCTTTTACTTCGTTATGTTGTCTGATTGCTGAAGCTAGGACTTCCAGTACTACATTAAATAACAATGATGAAAGTGGACATCCCCGTCTTATACAAGACCTTAGAGGAAAAACTCAGGTTTTCCCCAACTAAGGATGAAATTAGATATTGGGTTTTGGATAAGGCCTTTATAATGTTGAGATATGTTCCCTCTATCCCTATTTTTTTGAGAGTTATTATCAAAAATGGAAAATGTATTTTATCAAATGCTTATTCTGCATCTACTGAGAAAATCATATGGTTCTTATCCTTTCTTTTATTAATGTAGTATATCACATTGATTGATTAGTGAATATTGAAGTACCCCCACAGCCCAAAAATAAATCCCACTTGATTGTGGTGAATAATTACTTTGAAGTACTGTTGGATTCGATTTGCTAGTATCATGTTCATTAAGGATATTGGCCTGTAATTCTCCTTTTTAGTGGTGTCTTTGTCTCATATTGGAATCAAGGTAATGCTGGCCTCATAGAAAGAGTCTGAAATTGTTTTCCTTCCATTTCTATTTTCTGGAACAGTGTGAGAAGAGTAAGAATTAACTCTTCTCTAAATATCTGGTAGAATTCACCTGGGAAGCCATCTGGCCCTGGACTTTTGTTTGTTGGGAGATTTTTGATTACTGTTTTAATTGTTTTACTGGTTATGGGTTTGTTCAAATTTTTTATTTATTCCTGCTTCAGTTTTAGTGTTTATATGTTTCTAGGGAATTTATCTATTTCTTTCAGATTGCCTAATTTTTGGCATATAATTTTTCATAATATTCTCTTATGTTTTTTTTATTTCTGTTGTGTTGGTTATGATATCCCCTTTTTCATTCATGATTTTATTTACTTGGATACTTTCTTTTCTTTTTGAAAAGAGTGACTAGGAGTTTACCAATTTTATTAATTCTTTCAAAGAACCAGCCCTTAGTTTCATTGATCTATTCTGTCAGTTTGGGGTATTTTTGTTTCTATATAATTTATTCCTGCTCTAATATTATTTCCCTTCTTGTGTTGGCCTTATGCTCTATCTACTGTTCCTTTTATAACTCTTTTAATTGTAAGGTTAGATTGTATATTTGAGACTTTTCTGCTTCTTGATGTAGGCTTGTATTGCTGTATGCTTCCCTCATATGGCTGCTTTTGCTGCATCCCAAGTGTTTTGGACTGTTGTGTTTTCATTTTCATTTGTTTCCATGTATTTTTTTATTTCTTCTTTAATTTCCTGGTTAACCAATTCATTCTTTAGTAAGATGTTTTTTAATCTCCATGTACTTATAGTCTTTCCAAATTTTTTTCTTGTGGTTGACTTCTAATTTCATAGAATTGTGGTCTAAAAATATGCATAGTATGTCCTCAATCTTTTTGTATACAGTAATGCATATGGGGTGTTCAAGTCCCCTGCTATTATTGTATTATTATAAATGAGTATCTTTATGTTTGTTATTAATTGTTTTATATTGTGGGGTGCCTCCAAGTTGGAGGCATAAATATTTACAGTAGTTAGATAGTCTTGTTGGATAGAGCCCTGTATTATGTTATGTGTCCTTCTTCATCTTTTGTTACAGTCTTCAGTTTAAAATTTAGTTTGTCTGCTATAAGTATGGATATTCAAGCTTTCTTTTGATGTCCATGAGCATGATAGATGGTTCTCCATCCCCTCGCTTTCAATTTGGAGGTGTCTTTAGGTCTAAAATGAGTCTCTTGTAGGTAGCATATAGATGGGTCTTTTTTTATTTTTGTATTTATTTTTATTTATTTATTTTTAATTTTTTTAACGTTTATTTATTTTTTTGAGACAGAGAGAGACAGAGCATGAACGGGAGAGGGTCAGAGAGAAGGAGACACAGAATCTGAAACAGGCTCCAGGCTCTGAGCTGTCAGCACAGAGCCCGACGCGAGGCTCGAACTCATGGACCGTGAGATCATGACCTGAGCCGAAGTCGGCCGCCCAACCGACTGAGCCACCCAGGTGCCTCTAGATGGGTCTTTTTTTAAATCCATTATTTTTTTGATGGAAGCATTTAGTCGATTTACATTGAGAGTGATTATTGATAGGTATTAATTTAGTGTGATTGTCTTACCTATAAATTTGTTGTTTCTGTAAATTTTCTCTACTACCTTTCAAGTCTTTGTTGCTTTTGTTCTTTTTTCCCCCACTCAAAGAACCTCCTTTAGTATTTCTTGGAGGGCTGGTTTAGTGGTCACAAATTCCTTTGTTGTTTTTTTGTTTGTTTGTTCGTTTGTCTGGGAAACTCTTTATCTCCTATTCTGAATGACAGTCATGCTGGATAAAGTATTCTTGACTCCAAATTTTTCCCATTCAGCACATTGAATATCTCATGCCATGCCCTTCTGGCCTGGCAGGTTTCTGTGGAGAGATTTCTTTTTCCTTGCTGCTTTCAGGATTCTTTCCTTATCTCTGTATTTTACAAATTTTACTATAATATGTCTTGGAATTGGATGGTTTTGTTCATTTTGATGGGAGTTCTATGTACCTCCTGGATTTGGATATCTGCTTCCTTCCCCAGATTGGGTAGGTTTATAGATATAATTTGCTCAAATAAACATTCTGCTCCTTTTTACCTCTCTTCTTCTAGGACTCCAATGTGAATGTTATTATGCTTTATGTCGGTGAGTTTTCTAACTCTACATTTTTAATCCTGTATTTTTATTTCCCTCTTCTTTTCAATTTTCAATTTAATTATTTTCCATAATTTTATCTTCTCCGATTCATTAAACTACTTCTTCGAGCCTTGTCATCATTACATTCAGTCAGTTTTGCATCTCAGTTGTAGCATTTCTTATTCTGGCCTGACTAGTTTTTAGGTTTTATGTCTGTGGTGTCTTTCTGGTGTCTTCTATGCTTTTCTCAAGCTCAGCTAATATCCTTATGATTGTTGTTTTAAATTCTGCTTCAGGCATATTACTTATATTGGTTTGATTAGCTCCCTGGCTGTGACGTCTTCTTGTTCTTTCTTTTGGCATGAAATCCTCTGTCTTAGCATTTTGCTTAGGTGTCTATCTTTTGTGTGTGAGAAAAGACTGTGCCTGGTCCTATTTCCACTAAAGCTGAAGTTTTGAAGCACTCTATGATCAGTAGACCTGTTGTGCAAGTGGTTTGTACTGGTCTTCTGGGCAGGGGGGCTGCTGCTGTTCTGCCTCCCAATCATATTGGCCCTAGTAAAAGAGGCATCTGCAGAGACCAGGGGATTGGGGCTTGGTGTAAGATCAGGCCTCCACTGTGTGCCTTGTCCCACTAACTAAAGCCCAGCCATTCTTATGGGAAGGGTGAAAAATGGGATCAGCCTGCTCTCCTCCCTGGAGATGGGAGGTGGTGTCCACCACTGTTCAGGAAGTCCTCACAGAAGGAACAATATCCCCTCTTTTGTCCCAGGTTTCCATCAGATCCCTGCCTTCACCTTTTCTTTATCCAAGCCTTCTGCCCTCCCGGTGGTGGAGTGCTCCTGTGTCTTATCTCAGGTGTGCAGCTGAGTTTCAAAATTCCAAATTTTAGGGACCTGGCACTGTGCAGACCTGTGCTGATTCTCTGGGAGATGATGTCAACATGCTGTGGCTGGTAGGTGTTTTTCCCAGAAAAGCAGCCACATGACTGTGCAAGACATTTGGAGTTTATTGTAAAGTGTTGCAAAAAAAAAAAAACAAAAACAAAAACAAAAACAAAAACAAAAAAAACCAGCATCCAGGTCAGCTGCCCTCAACAGGCATCTCTGCTCTTATGCTAATGACTCAGGCAGATCAATGGCACCCATTGGCTCTTTTGTCCCCTGAGAGTCAGTGCCACTTCTCCCAAATGCACTCCATGAAGGGGAACTATCTCTCCCAGTGCAACCCAGGGAATCACAGAGCATGCTGTCCACTCCTGGGCCTCAGCCTTTCTTCTTCACAGGAGCACAGCTATGCCTGCCAGGCTTGACACTGGTGATAGCACAGACGTCTAAAACCTTACTCTCATCTCTACTGCTTATAAAAACTTGCAATAATCACCCCCTCTGGTTTTCCCAGTCAATGGTTTTGGGGAAGTGTTTTTCTTGTACAATCACCTATTTGCTGCTTTATCTCTCCCCCCGCGCCCTCAAAATCTCTCTCTCTCTCCACTGTCCATGATCAGGATTTATCCTTTCTGCAGCGTCCTCCATTCTTTTCACCCCCAATCACATCACCACAACTCCTACCTTCCATGATATGGCCTCTTTTCTCCCTAGGTTGTGCAGTTCTCTTACTTCTCAGGTCAATTTCCTGGGTCTTCAGAATTATTTGATACTTATCGAGCTGTGTTTGAAGGAGTAGGCAAGCATAAGGTCCTTTTACTACTCTGCCATCTTATCTCCTCTACTAAGAAGATAGTCAGTCTTAACCCAGTTATTCTCTACTTTGTATCCTTTTTTTAGAAATGCCATTTGTCACTACACTTTATGTAAATAAATAAATAAATAAATAAATAAATAAAGTGTGAGGAGAACAGCAAAATATACAGGTACAGTAAAACCTTGGATTGCAAGTAACTTGTTCTGTGAATGTTCTGCAAGATGAGCAAATATTTCTAATAAATTTAACTTGATAAATGAGGAATGTCTTGCAATATGAATAGTACATGATGCTGAATGTCACATGATAACTACTGAGCCAATGGTTCTTGAAATTCACTTTGATATATGAGTGTTTTGGGTTACAAGCATGTTTCCAGAACGAATTGTGCTCGCAAACCAAGGTTTTACTGTATTTGAATATTGCAAAAGGAAACTATGAATTTTATACCATAGCACAATGAGCAGGTTACCTAATGAAGGTGAATGGGAACTGCGTTAAAAGGATAGCAGTAATATGGAGTCACTTTTCTGACTTTTTCTTTTTGTACAGTTCAGTCTTTTGGAACTTTGGCGGGTTTCACATACCCAAAGAAATTAATTATAATAAACAACAATAGGGAAATTATACTTAAAATGAAATACAAAAAAGAACAAAAAACTAAAATATATTTTAAGTGAATTACATAACAAGAGTGAAGGATAGATGGGCAAGGGAAAGTAACAACTAAAAATTGAGTTAAGTATTTAATCTATACACCCTCAAGCTGAAGCAAAAATATACTATATAAACTCTAATTTATAGGATTTTGTTTTCTTTTTTACATATCCATGGGCTAGCAATTTTGAACCAGAATATATTATTTATGTATTCTAGACTGACAAATAAGTAAAAATATTCTGGTAATGGTTTCTCACTGACAGGGAAGGGAAAAATAAATATGGCAAAAAGGGAACTGGCTTGAAATGATTAATTATTTTATTTATAGTAATATAGATATACATTTTTTGTGTATATATGTACACGCATACATGTATGTATGAATATCTAAGAATTCGTGCATCTACTTCCTGATCTATCCACTGAGAAGTTTGAGAAGCAATGACACCCCAAAAGAAATGAGCACAATTATCACTCCAGCTTTAGATTCAAATATCATTCTATGCAAATATTATTCTTCACAAAAAGGAGCCAGTGTTCCTCGAAAACATGATTGCCTCCAGGTCAGGTCAATATAGTTACAAAATGAGACTGAAATATTTTGTGGAGGCAGAAAATAAAATAGTAATCAAAGAAAAATGGGGGCATGTGTAAAGGACTGGTGATAAAAAAAGGATATAATTAGTGAATGAAATGAGAAACTAGACACACTGCTATAAATAAATGCATACAGAGATGCATAAATACCAAAATAAATGGTGTAGCAGGAAAAGAATTCCTTTACAATAGAAAGCCAACTTATTGAGGTGCCTGGGTGGCTCAGTTATTTGAGCGTCCAGCTTAGGTTCAGGTCATGATCTCACAGCTCATGAGTTGGAGCCTTGCATCAGGCTCTGTGCTGACAGCTCAGAGCCTGGAGCCTGCTTTAGATTCTGTGTCTCCCTCTCTCTCTCTCTCTCTCTCTCTCTCTCTGCCCTCCCCTGCTCACACTGTCCTTCTAGCTCTCTCAAAAATTATAAACATTACAAAATTTAAAAAAAAGAATAGCCAACTGATAAGAAACTATGGAGAGTTAAGAAGTTTCCGTTTGATAACCATCATACAAATTATTCACGCAAGAATCATCATAAAAGTAATGAGTGAAAATATCTGATCGTGTGTTACATTTAGGTGCCTTTATTATTATTTAATTTGATAAACCTTCATTTTGCACAGTATTTGTGTTTTCTTAGTTGTTATATATCAAATCAATATATGTGTAACAGTAAATACCATGTATATATGCACATACTATGTCTATTTTATCTTTATTAAACTATTTTTTTCATGAACCACAGACATTATTTTATTACTTTAGCTTTGATTATTTTAATATTGGTTAGGCTGAATGCTGCTCTTTATCTTTCCATTCTTTCATTGTCTCTGTCTCTCATTCTGTCTTTAAATTTTATGACTAAAAAAGCATATGTTTATAATAGGTCAAGTTTTTAAAAGACATTTGCTTGTTTGTACTATTTTTATAGAACTCTGTACTGTTACACATAGAGACAATATTTGAGAAAGTTAATTATACATTCCTTAAATTTTTAAACTTTTCTTTTAATTCCTAAATGTGTTCTGTTCCCTTCTTTCTTTATTCCATTTTTATTTTATATTTTTTAACTTCGTAATATTAAACAATTTCTGATGATCCCTTGTTTTCTACAATATGAATAAACAAAAAAATACTGTAATTATACAGTCTCACAGTGTCTTCCCACCATGCAATTATTAATTAAAAAGGAGACAATAATAACATTACAATGAAGAGACCATAAATGTATCATCTTATCCAGGTGATCAAAGTAAACACTAATGGAACACATTGGCATCATCTGCCTCTTGATATATAATAGACTAAGAAGACTACAGCATTATTTCTGTGGCATACCTACCATATTGAAAAATATAACAAAACATTAGACAGATTCAAATTGAGGCATGTTCTATGAAACATCTATAGAGAAAATGATATAAAACGGAACAGTGAATTCATACACAATTCCCAAAAAGTATAAAGAATGATGGAACTGATTCTGGAGAATTTCAATGTTCTGATTAACAAAAAAAATAATAATAATAATAAAAGTAAACAAATGTTCTGATTAACAAAGAATACTGAAGACAAAATTAACCACTTTGGAAAAGCTTTGAGATTAGACCCAGATAATCTTAGACTAAGAAGGAATTAATATATAAAATATTCAGCAAATTCTTGCCTAAATAGTAGAAATACTAGAGCTTATAAGGAAAATTGCCTAAGAATAAAGATAACGTAGATTATAGACAGAAAAAGCTAGTTCTTGACAAGTATATACACAGATGGTCAAACTGATATTGAAAAATAGTAAGTAATAAGATGCAAATCAAAATAGTAATTGAACCTATTCACACTCAACAGAATGTGAATATTTCTAAATATTAGAAGTCTGTATAATTTCAAGTGTTGGCAAGAATACAAAGATACAGAAACATTCAGGGAAAGAAGTGAAATGTAAAATAATATTTTTTTGACATTGCATGTAAAAATAGAAATGCATGTGCTTTATTACTCAGAATTTCTACTCCTACACATACTTCCTAGTGTAATCTTTACATATTTCACTGGTAGGTATCCTCAAAGATATTCATATTATCATTGCCTTTGGTAGCAGGTAGGTGAGTACCCTGGAAACTTACAAGTGCAATAACAAAATATGGTTGATATATACTATGAAAAATTATGGAACTGGAAAAAAATATAGATATAGTTAGAGCTACATAGAGAGTTCTTCTAAATGGCTAGCTGGAAATGATAACATGTACAACACAATGTCAACACAATTGTACATGTGTTGTACAACATGTGTACATGTGTTGTACAACATGTACAACACAATTATATGTAAAATATAATTAAATATGTGAAAAATACAAATTTCATCTAAGTCCCTACAAGAGAAAAATAATAAGAATTGGAAAGAGAATAGAGTTAAAAACAACAGTAACAACAATAGTAACAAGTAACAAGAACCTCACACTGCCTGCTGCTGATAATCCTCATTGAATTGAGAAGATTTCGACTAAGTTAATATTATGCACTGGGTATTTAATTAAAGCATAGTCACCACTCAAATAAACTACTATTAATAGTTTGTTCTTATTCAAATAATTATTATATATACATTTTTTCTGATTGTTAAAAACAATTGCCTTTAATATGCATGCATTTGATGGTTTCCCATGTTATTCATTGATGAGTGTCTAAAAATTAAAGAAGGGGTGCCTGGGTGGCTCAGTCGCTTCAGCACCCGACTTTGGCTCAGGTCATGATCTTACAGTTTGTGGGTTCGAGCACTGCATTGGGCTCTGTGCTGACAGCTCAGAGCCTGGAGCCTGCTTCAGATTCTGTGTTTCCCTCTCTGTCTGCCTCTCCTGCTTGCACTCTTGACTCTCTCTCTCTCTCTTTCTCAAAAATAAACATAATTTTTTTATTTTTATTTTATTATTATTTTTTTTAAATTTATTTTTGGGACAGAGAGAGACAGAGCATGAACGGGGGAGGGGCAGAGAGAGAGGGAGACACAGAATCGGAAACAGGCTCCAGGCTCCGAGCCATCAGCCCAGAGCCTGACGCGGGGCTCGAACTCACGGACCGCGAGATCGTGACCTGGCTGAAGTCGGACGCTTAACCGACTGCGCCACCCAGGCGCCCCTAAACATAATTTTTTTAAATAAATAAAAATTAAAGAAGAGCCAATAAACATTATTTTCCCCAAAATAATAATAATCATTAAGGGAGTTGCAGCTTAAGACACAGTTTTGATAAGAAAGATGGTTCCTGACACTAGCACATTTAGAATTTAACTTTATTTTTTCATAATTTTGTTTAAGTTATAGGAAAAATAGTAAATAAAATACCATATAATTTCACTCCTATGTGGCATTTAAAAAACAAAACACGATCCTAGGAAGAAAAAAAGAGATATGCAAACCAAGAAACAGACTCAAGTATAGAGAACAAACTGATAGTTATCAGAGGAGAGATGAGTGAGGGATGGGTTAAATAATGAAGGGGATTAAAGAGTACACTTGTGATGAGCACTGGGTGTTGTATGAAAGTGTTGAATCACTAAATTATACACTTGAAACTAGTATTACACTGTATGTAAACTAACTGAAATTTAAATAAAAATTTGAAAAAGGAAAAAATGACACTTTTAATGTCTGAAATATATTTACAAGTACTGGGAAAAAATGTATCTTATGCAGAATTTTGGTAAACTCAACTGAACTGAATTACATTTCTCAACCCATTAAAATTTCATTAAAAGTATGGCTAAGATCAGGTTTTATTTTATTAATTGATTAAGTTTGGATAAATCAGAATTTCTAAAAATGTAATTCAATGGAACATAGTTGCCTTCTAAAATTAGGTATCATATATTCAAATTCCCCTGGGAAAATCTAGTAGTACATCTATTTCTTAAAATTTTAAATTATTATGAAATAATTATTGAAATATCTAACCTATTTATACTTTTATAATACATCATTATTCAAATGCATTTGATTATTGTTGAATTTATATTTATTCAAGCCTATTAATATTGTAATATCTATTTATATATATATGAAATGTTTTGAAATATAAAAATTCATTAACTAAAATTTTAAATGTTTCCAGGAGCCCATAGAGAAATAGAGTGAAAAAGTGACAGCTAGTTCAGAGTACAGAACAAGAAACCAGATAATTTAAAGCCCAACCATCTAATTTACAGAAAAAAAACGCTCAATGCTTCATCCAATTCAAGGAATTGGAATCCATTCCAATTCAAGGAATATCAGAAGTGTCATCTTCATGTATAAAGTTCAACATATTTTATTTGTAGCTGCTTGCTTCTAATGTAATTCTGACTTCTTTGGTTCAAAGAAAAATCCATATATGTTATAAATCAGAGTTTTAGTAAATGACTACATTTTACCTACAGATTTATGAGATGAAAATGTAACTATTAGTCACATACACTCAAAATAAAGATACTTTCCTCTAGATATCTCCATCAATTTACCTTAAAAGTTTAAATCACTTTGGAAAATTTGCTATATCTCACTGAAAACAAACTGAGTTAAAACCTTAAGACATATATATTTCAAGTAATCAAAAATTTAAACAGCCTTCAGTATACTTGTTTTACATTGCAACTCTATTAAGGGAACTATTTCATACTTGATTAAAAATGCAGTCAGGAGACTGGGGTGCCTGGGTGCCTCAGATTGTTGAGAGTCCAACTTTGGCTCAAGTTATGGTCTTGTGGTTCATGAGTTTGAGCCCTCTGTCAGGCTCTGTACTGACAGATTGGAGCCTGGAGCCTACCTCAGATTCTGTGTCTCCCTCTCTCTCTGCCCCTCCCCTGCTTGCACTCTGTTTCTCTGTCTCTGTCTCTGTCTCTCTCCCTGTGTCTCTCTCAAGGATTAACATTTTTTGAAAACTCAGTCAGAAGAAATTTTTAAGACAGTTTTTTATTACTAAAAAATGTTTTGATTTCAAATGTACTTATACAAAACGTATATACTTTTACAACTCAAATATATTGTTTTTAGTTGCTTCCTTTATTTTGATTCCTTAGTTTTAGTCAAAGCATGGATTTCCATTTTGTAACTATTTAAAGTTAATATTATAGAAATAAAGGTTTCAATTACACTCTATACTCTTAAATAATTATGTTAGTAGTTACAAGATATTCCACTTAATTAAAGTTGCTTTCATCAACACATGGGATAATTACGCTATTGAGAAGTCATAGACAAATTTAAAATGTTTATATCAATTAGGTTTCTCTTATTGGATTTAAGAAAATTCAGTAAATATATTGCAGTAAGTCTAGTTATAAATTATATGTACCTGAAATAAACAAACCAAAAAACAAAACAAAAATTTGTCTCTGATAATATGCGAAGCCACGGTAGAAATTTTCTCGGACATTACTGGCTCTTCAACCTAACATTCCATGTTAGGAATATTGGAAAAAAATATTTTTTTAATTTATTGTGAGTCTAGATGTAGCATTTTCTTAAATACTGAGCATATTTTGCTAGGTGATTTTGCTGTGCTTTCTCTCTATCCATGGAGAAAATAATTCTTACCTTTTCTATTAATTACTATTCTCACCTAGTATTCTTACCATAATACCTAGTACTAATTTCCAGCAATAACTCAGTATTAATCAAATGGTGGAAGCACTCTCTTCTTAGTCATGTAGGGGCTAGCTGCAGTGTTAGTAGCCATTATATTATGCTTATTTCTACAAAATTTAAAATTGATTACAGGTAGACACATAGATAGTTAAAAATATTTTCAAAAAATTAGGGTAGACAACTGATTTCACTGAGTACATTAACCATCCACAGACAATACAGATAAAATAAAAAATGGTCACTGGAATATTTATTAGTTCTTTAAAACCTAGTTTGAAATGGAGGTTTATATTTTTTTAAATTTTTTTTTTACGTTTATTTATTTTTGAGACAGAGAGAGACAAAGCATGAACAGGGGAGGGTCAGAGAGAGGGAGACACAGAATCTGAAACAGGCTCCAGGCTCTGAGCTGTCAGCACAGAGCCCGATGCGGGCCTCGAACTCACGGACCACGAGATCATGACCTGAGCCAAAGTCGGCCGCTTAACCGACTGAGCCACCCAGGCGCCCCTGAAATGGAGGTTTATATTTAAAATAATTTAATGTTTAATGTTAATTATATTTCTAAAAGTGCAAAAATTTCATGTCATGTTGGCCACTCCCAACATTTTGAATAATATGAGAAAGAACCTTGGACAGATATGATGGTAAAATTGATCCAATGTTGACAGCAAACACTCAATAAGGCTCTATCTGGTTGTGTTGGCTAAGGCCCTTTGGGCAGGAAAGGAAAACATACTTGAATTATGTGCCTATTCCTTTAAGAATGAATCACTGGATTAGCTTGACAGAGTCTACTATAATCAAGTATGTTTTTTTTTGAGGAATGGTGGCATATCAGGGACTCAGCATTATTTCCTTTATCTGTAAAGTTGGACATTCAGCAATAAGAAAACAGAGATCTTTCTATACTACCATATGAAAATACAGTGAGAGGATGGCTGTTCACATGACAGGAAAAGAGCCCTCACGAAGAAATTAACCTGTCTAGGGAAACTTGATTTTGAACTTTCCATCTTCCAGAACAGTGAGAACTAAATGTTTGTTGTTTAAGCCATTCAATCTATGGTAATTTGTTATAGTAGCCTGAATAGTCCAAGATAAGTGAAATTTATTCATAATTTATTTTTTATTATTTATAGTGTTTTATGGTATTTGCCTTGCATGGTTTTATTAGTGATTGGTCTAGATATTATAACAGTCTACTGGTACTAATGGTTTTTCCAATTAAAGTAAATGTCAAAATTTTACTTCTCTTTTTAAAAATTTTTTAAAGTAATAAACTTTATTAAAATAATATTTATTTTGAGAGAGAGAGAGGGACAGAAAGGGTCAGAGAGAGAAAAGGGAAAGAGAGAATCCTAGGCAGGCTCTACACTCTCAGCACAGAGCCTGATGCGGGGAACTCACGAACTGTGAGATCATGACCTAAGCTGAAACCAAGAGTCAGACGTTTAACCAACTGAGCCACTGATGTGCCACCTCAAATTTTACTTCTATTTAGGTCCCTTTACCCTCCCTAATTTGTATATAATTATTTTAAGAATTTCCTTGGTATACATCCTGCACAACATCAGATGTTATGATTTTTACTTCAGCCATTGAATATGATTTAAGAAAATCACGAGATTAATAGTCTACCCTTATTTGTAAAGATTTCATGTTTCAATTTCCTTTCTGAAATCCCATGCATTTTTCAATTATCATTTATTTTCTGTATATGGAAAGGGTAAGCTTGCTAGTAACAAAGTTTTTTAGTTTTGCTTTATCTGAGAGTGTCTCACTTTGTCTTCACTCCTGAAGGATAGTTTTGTCAGTTCTAGATCTCACAGTTGATGATTCTTTTCTTATAACATTTGAAGCAGGCTTATTTCCTTCTGACATGCACAATTTCAAATGAAAAATCCACCATATTTGAAATGATTTTCTGCTATACATAAGGTCATTTCTCTCTGACTTCTTCCAAGATGATTTATCATCACCTTTTAGACATTTAATTATAGTATGACTTGGCATAAGTTTCTTTAGGTTTATCCTATTTGAGGTTCAGCTTCTTAGATCTGTAGATTTATGCCTTTAACCATACTTGGAAACTTTAATATCACTATTTCTTCGAATACTTTTATGGCCCCACATACTTTCTCCTTACCATCTGGGAGTCTGGTGATAGGAATGTTAGCTCTTTTGTTAGTGTTGTTCTTGTTCCTAAGACTCTATTCATTTTCTCCCCCTCCTCTTCCTTCTCCTCATTCTCCTCCTCCTCCCCCTCCTCCTCCTCCTCCTCCTCCTCTATTTTCTTTCTTTTGTTCTGATTGAGTAAATTCAATTGATCTGAGTTCAAGTTCACTGAGCTCACAGATTCTATTCTCTGTCATCTCCACTATACTATTAAACCCATACAGTTTTTTGGTTGGTGGTGTTATGGTTGTTATTACTGTCATTGTATCTTCCAGTTATAATTTGCATTGTCTTTTTCTATAACTTTTAATTTTTTTATCAATATGTTCTCTTTTTTTATTTGATTCAAGACAATTAATAATTTCTTGCTATAGAGTGAATGAGTAGTCAGGGCCCTGCAATCTTGACATATCCAACAATATGCGTAGGAATCTAAGAGGCCCATCCTGGGCTGCTTCCAAATAATGAATATGGCAAGGCTTCAAAGCAACAGAATTGGGTGGATGCAATTAATTTTTAATAGATATTCATTTTTGAGAGGCAGAGAGACAAAGCACAAGTGGGGGACGGGCAGAGAATCTGAAGCAGGTTCCAGGCTCCAAGCTGTCAGCATAGAACTCAATGCAGGGCTCAAACCCACAAACTGAGATAATGACCTCAGCTGAAGTCAGAGGCTTAACAGACTGAGCTGCCCAGGCACCCCATGGATGCAATTACCTTAATAAGTGTTGAGTGACAGGGTCAGACCATCAAGTGAGGGCCTGAACCACATACATTTGTAATGATGATTAAGAGCTATGTAAGATGGAGTAGTCCAATTCTTTCTAGGTCCTTCCACTTACTACTAAAAAAAAAAAAAAAATCACAGATAATAAAACTTTGAAAACTGGAAAGAAAAAGGAGGGTTACTAAGAGACCTAGTGATTTGAGGAATTTCTATTCCTCAAATTGTTGTTGTTATCTCCCATATATCTTGACAGGTTATGACAGAAGCTACCAAACAAGAAACTCCAACAGTGGCAAATAAAAATTTCATTAAAAGCCCTTCTTTCTAGATAATGGACTGGGAAAAGTGTGGCTCAGAAGGACAGAAAACCTTTTTGACAATACCTGCTATAGACCACCAGCCAAATAACAAGAGAAAAACATTCCCCTCTCGTCCTCATGGCTTTAACAAAGCTGTGTGGGTTGCTGGTCTTCCATGCTACTACTCTCTCATCCCATGGATGACTCAGGTGTTAGAATTATCTGACTAGGATTTTAAAGCTGCCACACAATATTTCATTAAATTTAAAATATTTACATAAATTTGGTCTTTCATGTTAGACTTAAGAAAATTCAGTAAATATACTCCAATGGGTTTAATTATAAGTTATATATACCTGAAATAAACAAAAACCCAATTCTGATCATACTCAATGCCACAACAGTAGCAAGTAAGAACAAGTACCTTTTCGAGATCTTGATTTTAATTCTACAGGAAGACAAATACTGCATGATTCCACTTATATGAAGTTTCTAAAATAGTCAAATGAATAGAATCAAAAAGTGGAATGGTGGTTGCCAGGAGCAGTAACAAGGAGTTACTAACTGATAGGCATAAAGTATCATTTAGGCAAGATGGATAAGTTCTAGAGATCTACTGCTCAACATTGTATCTATAGCCAAAAACTGTATTGCATGCTTAGAATTTGCTAAAAGTTTAGTTTCATGTTAAGCGTTTTTACCATAATAATTTTTGTTTGTTTGTTTAAAGTATATTCAGTTTGCTTGGGTGGCTCAGTTGGTCAGGCATCCAACTTCAGTTCAGGTCACCATCTTGCAGTTTGTGAGTTCAAGCCCCAGTCTGACAGCTTGGAACCTGCTTCAGATTTTGTGTCTCTGCCCCTCCTTTGCTTGTGCTCTGTCTCTCTCTCTTTCAAAAATAAATAAACATTAAAAAATTTTTTAAGGAAAGGTATACTCAGAGATGTATCACTTGTTCCTCATTTCTTCTGCCTTGTTTATTCTCACATTCATTTTTCCCTTTTTCCACCCACTGCCTATAACTACCCAATTTTATTAGTTTCTAGTTTGCCCTTTTTGTATTTTTTAAGCAAAAGAAGAGATATGAGTGTATTTTCTTTTTTATTTTTTAAACCACTTTATTGATGTATGACTGATATATAGAAAGCTGTACGTATTTAATGTATACAACTTGATGAGTTTAGAGACAAATATACATCACCACAATCTATGCCATAAACATATTCATCACCTCTAAAAGTTTCCTCCCATCATCTATATTTAAAATAATAATGATGATATAACAATTATTCATAATAATAAAGGTATTATTTGCAATAAGAATATTTAACATTAGATTTATTCTCTTAGCAAATTTTCAAGTATACAATACAATATTATATAATACAATACAGTAAATGCCTATATAGGCACTGTGCTTTATAGTAGATCTCTAAGACTCAATCATCATTTATAACTGAAATTCTGTACCCTTTGACTAAAACCTCAAAATTTTCTTCCCTTTCCCCCAGTCCCTGGCAACTACCATTCTATTTCCTACATTTTTATAGACAGTATAATATATATTATATATAATTTTTGATAATTTGCTTTTTTGCAACTAACAACATTTCTTACAATATGTTTTGGAAAGCACTCTACATAAGTTCTATAGAGTCCTTTTTCATTCTTTCTTCCTCCATTGTTTGTATAAACCATACTTTATTTAACTACTTTTTTATGTATAGACATTTAGGTTGTTTCCAAGTTGTATATTCTGGGTTTCCTTTCTCAATTTGTTAAAGCTCTTTTTACATTAAGGTTATTAGCACTTTATTATATATGTTGCAAATATGTTCTCAGTTTGTCAGTTTATTGTTTGCCAGTTTATTATCATTTTATTTTAATGAGTATTTTAAAAAATTATATTGGTGAATTCAGAATTGTTTCCCCTCTGGATTTTATTTAGTTATAAAACATTTCCATACATAAAGCTTAAAAAAGAGTCACTTGTTTGTTTCAGTCTCAGCCATGTATAGTTTCATTTTTATAGATATTTAGATCTTATATATTATTAACAATTCTGATTTAGTTCCATTTAAAGATGATAAATTAAACTAATGGCTGAAAGCAACACATAGAGAGAAATTGTAAATATATGAGTTCTGTAATTGAAAAGTAAAGGCAAGGTAGATATTGTGAGAATGGGTAAGGAAAAGTTATGAGAAAGTGGCTAATGTGAGAAGAACTTATATGTACCGTCAACCTGAAACAGGATGGCAGGACCTGAAAACCATGCTGTTGGTGGTGATGACAGGTGATGACACTGGTGTTGACTGTATTTGCTTGAGTGTATGTGAGCAATGTGTACATGTATGAGTCAGTGTAAGCATGTGCAAGTCAGAAGGAAGAGCAGGGAAAGGGAAAAGAAGGGGAGGAGGGCCATAATTTGATAAATGTCTTGTTTTTAGTTGAAGTAAGAAGAACAAGCTTTCCTGAGGATGCTGGAAGTGATGGAACTTGTCTTCCCTATTTGCTTGGTGTCTCTGCCTCATATTTCTCACTTAAGGGCAACTGGATCAGCCAAGAGCTATAGAATCCACTTATGTCATTACTCTCTATTCTCATTTATAGTGCTGTAATTATGACTCTAATTCAGATCCTTAGTTTTATCTCACCAGGATTGTCGCAGTAAGATTCTAGTCTCCTTACATTCAATCTCTTTTTTTCAAAAGCAATAAACATGCTGGGTTTTTAATTTTTTTTTTTAATGCTTATTCATTTTTGAGAGAGAGAGACAGACAGACAGAGCATGAACAGGGGAGAGGGAGACACAGAATCTGAAGCAGGATCCAGGCTCTGAGCTGTCAGCACAAAGCCTGATGAGGGACTCAAACTCATGAACCGTGAGATCATGACCAGAGCTTAAGTTGGAAGCTTTACCAACTGAGCCACCCAGGTGCCCCTTTATTTTGGCTTCCCCAAAGTTTTAGGTTCCTAAGTGAAAGGTGCTTAGGAATTTGAGACATGGCAGAAACCAGTATATGTGGTTCCAGTTTCTTAGCCCTGACTACCCTGCATATATTTTATGTTACTCACCATTTCTGCCACAAACCATGGGATTTCCAGACTATGTGACATGACTTTGGTTTTTCATCTCTGCCTAGAAAATTCTCTCCTTTACCATCATCTACTGAAAGTTGTTTCAATCACTCATATTCCCTATTTTTTCTCCATTCGGTCTGTGTAACTTTTATTTTATATCTATTTTTTGCCTCCAGAAATTTTTATGTCATTAATAATAATCTGACTTACATTATAGCTATATGTGTACTTTTCATTATCTCTTCTAGCCTAATAAGTTACAAAGTAAGAGCAGATACACTTTAATTATTTTTAAAAAAATATTTATCTTTCTATGGGTAAGGATCAATCATAAATGTTACATTGACCAATGTTTACAGATTCATTAAATTAAAAAATGTATATAACCTTGTGGATCATAAAGTAGATGTTAATTTACTGAAGCTCCCAAATAAATTTTTTAAGAACAAGATCTTTTCCTCATTTCATAAGACATATGTGAATGTATACATATAATATAAAAATGTATTATATTATATATAATTTAGGTAAAAAATTTATATGTATGTGTACATACACACACACACACACACACATATATATATATATATATATATATATATATGTAAACATGGCATGGGTCCTGCTATTGTAAGTGTATCATAATTGTTATGAGTACAATTTTACTTTAAAAAAATGAAACAAAACTATGGTCAACACAATGTAATGAAAACAATGCTGATATAAATTTATTTAAAATCTACACATTAGGGGTGCCTGGGTAGCTCAGTTGGTTAAGTGTAAGACTTTAGCCCAGGTCATGATCTCATTGTTCGTGAGTTTGAGCCCAGCCTTAGGCTCTGTGCTGACACCTTAGAGCCTGGAGCTTGCTCTGGGTTCTGTGTCTCCCCTCTCTCTCTGCCCCTCACCTGCTCATGCTCTTTCTCTCTCTCTCTCTCTCTCTCTCTCTCTCTCAAAAGTAAATAAACATTAAAAACATTTTTAATAAAAATATATAAATAATAAAATCTACACATTAATTTAAAGAAATACTAGAAAATATTTAAACATAGCTCTCTCTAACTTCATTCTTTATAAATCCCATAGGCTTAATGTTTCATAGGATTTGCGTTTTCAAAGTTCAGTTTAACTTTCTATTTCACCTAAACTTAATTGTAAATATATACTATTTGTGTTTAAGAGCAAAATATTTTTTTGAGAGAGAAAGAGAGACAGCGTGTGCAGGTGCATGTGCATGTGAATGGGGAAGGGGCAGAGACAGGGAGACAGAGGATCTGAAGTAAGCTCTGGGATGACAGCAGCCCCATGCAGGGCTCAAACTCACGAACTTCATGAACCGTGGGATCACATCTGAAGTCCGACGCTCAACCAACTGAGCCACTAAGGTGTCCCGAGAGCAAAACCTATTTTGAAGGAAGTTGGAACTTTAAATACTAACTTTGATATTTTAGGTGTTAGGAGTAACTAATTTTAGAAGTTTTGGCATTGAGAAACATATTTAGAGAGGCATATGTATTAATTACAAAGATTAATTATTAAATCTTTTATCTTTTAAGGTATTCACAAAATATAACTTATTTTTAACTCACCATATTAATAGCAAAGTATTAAAATGTGCTTGTTTAATCAGAACATAGCAGTTATTAGAAATATAGCATAACATCAGGATAATTCCCCCAAATTTTCCAGTTCTAGTATGATTATCAACTTGATTTCTGATATTCAGATTACTTTGATCTTTAAACATAGTGAGATAAAAGTTAAGCTGTTTAGTGGGAATTCCTTTTAAATGTATTCCAGTATTATCTTCACACCTTTCCATGTTTTGTTTGCTATTTGAAAATGTTCTTTAAAAAGTACTCATTTTTCTCTTAAAATAATTTGTGTTAATATTTCTTAAAATAAAATCTAACATAGATCACAATGAGGTACACTTGGAAACTCCAATTGTTACATCCACTGTTGGCAACTCTAAGCCAATGGATGGGATTTCCCTTTTTAGCAGAGCTGTTTGCATGAGACTAAAATGAAGTATGGAGAAAAGCAAAAGACATGTTTGATTCATTTTTTAAACATTTTTACAAAAACTTAGTAAAGAAATAGGGTAAGTGTTTGTAGTCACAAATCAGTGCTTTAGTAAGAATTATAAGTAATTGGTATGTTTTTAATATCCATATCTATTCATTTTTATCATGAAACACACATTTTCTGGAACCAAATTCAGACATAATACTTACAGAAAAAAAACACGTTAGATCCATAAGTCTCATTCTCTCCCAAGCAGATGCTATGAAGGTCAAATATTATTGAGCATATGCAAAAAAAGGATTAAACCGACCACAGGAGAGGAGCCCCAAGATTATGAATCTGAACATTTATATAGGTTATACACTGCTCAGCTGCCAATGTCTTCTCCTGAGAGAGGGAGAGAAGAATCATCTTCCTAATGTAAACAAAATCTTTGGAATGTAAACTCTTCTTAAGATTTTATCCCCCTTAGTAAACTAAACACATGCTTCCAAGAGAAGTAAATATCTTTGGAAGATTTCTCTCTATACCTTCAGTGATTTTTTTTGTCATTTCAGAGGATGTGTTTTGAGCTAAGTTCCAGTTGTCTTTGCTTTGTTTTGCTTTGCATTAAAAAATTATATTTTTGTGAAAGTTGACAGGAAGATTTCCTTCTCTATACCAATGTTATCCTTATTTTATCCTCATTTTCTATGAAAAAGAAACAAAGATAAGAATTAGAGAAATTCTGCTTCAATTCTTGTTAGGTGGCATTTTTACCCTCTACTTAGATATTAAGAGTTACTTTTCTTATACGAGTAAATAATAATCAAGCCACTAAAAAGAATAAGAAAATATAATTTTAAAGATTTGGAATTTATATATGATTATAAAAATATTTTGCCCAGGGGCACCTACGTGGGTGGCTCAGTTGGTTAAGTGTCTGACTTTGGCTCAGGTCATGATCTTGCTGTTCGTGGATTCAAGCCCAGCATTGGGCTCAGTGCTGACAGCTCAAAGCCTGGAGCCTGCTTTGGATTTTATGTCTCCCTCTTTCTCTCTGCCCCTCCACTGCTCATGCTCTGTCTCTCTCTGTCTCAAGAATAAATAAACATTAAAAAAATGTAAAAAAACATTTTGCCAAAATATTAAAATAATTTTTGCTGCAATTATTTAATCTTCCCATTATATATCTGATGGACGGTCACAAAATTTCAGATTCTTTTTGTAACTAATTGGTTAACTTAATAAATAACATTTTGAGGGATTCTATGCACTCTGCCTTATGTTACAAATAAAGTTATGAACTTCCTGGTGTTTGTATTATGGTTGAAAAGACAATCAAAAAAATAAAAATATACAATATTTTCAAATAATATTGTATCCTATGTGGAAAATAAAGAATGCTAAGTTATTAATGACTGAAATGGGGTGGAAGATAACATTTTAGAAATTGCAGTCATGGGGGATAACAGTTTAGTCAAGACCTGAATAAAGAGATTTGAATGTTCTCCAAATAACTGAAGAAAGAATATTCCCGTTTAAAAAAAAAAAAAAGCAATTGGCAAGGCCTTAAAAATGAGAAAAAAATTTTGAATTTTGTCTTTTAAGAAAAAAGAAAGAATGCTTATGTATCTAGATTATATTATGTTTATGATAGAGAGTGCTCTGAGGTGACACTGGGGAGGTAGGAAATAATCATATAATTTATTACATGTATTAGACCCCCAAGCTATGCCTAGGAGCACAAGTTTTATTACAATGATTAGGAGGAAAGCAATGAGGGTGAATTTGTCTTAATTATATATTAGACAGATCCATGTGATTGCAGAGCAAAAATTAGGCTAGCAAAGGGCAGAATTGGTCACAAGTTGAATTTACCAAAAGAAAGGAAGTATATTTAAGATCATAAAAGTTGGGGGCACCAGGGTAGCTTTCAGATGGTTAAGCATCTGACTTTGGCTCAGGTCATGATCTTACGCTTCATGATTTTGAGCTCTATATCGGGCTCTGTGCTGTCACCTTGGAGCTTGGAACCTGCTTCAGATTCTGTGTCTCCCTCTCTTTCTGTCCCTCCCCTCCTTGCTCTCTCTCACGCTCTCAAGAATAAACAATACAATTTTTTTTAAAAGATCATAAAAGTTGAAGTAAGACATGGTTAAATATTAGAAATATTTTGAGAAACAATGAACAACCTTTACATTTGGGTGGAATTTCTGTGTGCTTTTTGGGTAGCAGAAAGAAGAAAGCAATAGAATTTAAAAATAGAGTATTCCTCTTAGTGAACTGGGCATCTGGAAAAATGTGGAGCTGTTAAAGGAGATTAGAAAGCTGGGAGAGGATGTGATAAAAGGATGACGAGTTCAATACAGTCAGTCTAAGAGGAAGATGTGGTAAATCTACAATGTATTTTATACACTGTGCTTCTATTAATTTCATATGAATATCACATGAAGATTTGTTATTACAAAATACTTCAAAAGATCACATGAAGCATTTTGGTGCTCACATCAAAATGTTAATTCATTGAAATGTGTGTCAATTGAAGTCCCTAAGAATTTTTACTACAATATGTTGTTATGGACATTGGTACTCTGAAAGTAATTTCATGGATTTTATTTACACTTATTATATGTCACTTGTCAGATACATTCTATTGTTCTAGTTTATAAAAAGCATTTTTTGTATCACAATTTTGCTTTCCAATATTTCATGTTAACAACAACAACAAAAACAGTTCTCTTTCAAGTTCTAGTTTCTAGTATCTCACCTATATATACCAGATCTTGCATATGATTTTTTGAGTTTTCTTGGCAATCTATACCACATTGGTTTTGTGGTGTTGTACTGCAATTAGCTCCTGTAGAAGTTTCAAGAAACAAGGAAAACTTAAAAGGATCAAAGAACTAAGCTTTTGGATTCCCATGCATTCACTATTCTTATCACCAAACAGGAAATAAAGACATAGGGCTTATCATTTATACACAAATTGGGGGTGAAGTTTAAAAAGAAAGGGAAGAAATTGAAAAGAGAATATACAAGTCAAAGAAAAGAGTGGTGTGGTTGGGGCAAATATGTAAATTTGAGAATTCTGATTCTGAAATCAGATTACCTGAATTCTAATCCAGCCTCATTGCTTTCTAACTATGTGGCCTTAAACAATTTGGCTCACCTCTATAAATCTCAGTATTCTTATCTGTAAAATGATGATAACAGTATTTTCCTCATAAGTTTAAGAAAAAAGATAATATCTAGTATGCTATTAATATGTTTACTAAAATTATTCCCATGATTAAAATATTCAATAAACCCAGATAAAATTTAACACTGGTCAATATTTGATTGCCTTTATAGTTCAATAATAATCATCACAATTTTTTATTGCATTACTGCAAAGAAAACATCATGATTAATTAGGCAACATATGCTTGACTTCTAATAAAATTAAATATTCAGAAAAAAACATATTCATATGTAATATATGTGCACTCTTACTCTAATATCATTTTTTAGATAGTTTTTAATATTCTCCAAAGATACTAATAAAATGTTGTTGGTTTTATTCCATTACTTTCATCATAAAATAATTCATTAATATGCTAATTTAGACTATATCAGTATTTCAAAATTGGCATGTGACTGTAACCATTATTATAGTCACTTCAAACCTTCTTCAAGGTGGCTAAAAGACAGAAAAATTCTCCATAATTAAAATTAAAACTAACACACAAACCAACACGGAAACAAAAAAACCTGACTTATAAAAAAGTTTATGCTAAAGATATCCATATGTGTATCCACATACACGTGTCCAATCAGAAATTAGAACATAACAGCAACTGTGACACTGGACACTTTTTTCTACATCTTATATAATGTGTTAATTCAATGCTGTTGAAAGAATGACTTTTACATAGGGTATCAGAATGGATCAAAAAACAAGACCCATCTATTTGCTGTCTACAAGAGACTCATTTTAGACCTGAGGACACCTTCAGATTGAAAGTGAGGGGATGGAGAACTATCTATCATGCTACTGGAAGTCAAAAGAAAGCTGGAGTAGCCATACTTGTATCAGACAAACTAGACTTTAAATTAAGTCTGTAACAAGAGATGAAGAAGGGCATTATATAATAATTACAGGGTCTATCCATCAGGAAGAACTAACAATTATAAATGTCTATGTGCCGAATACGGGAGCCCCCAAATATATAAAACAATTACTCACAAACATAAGCAACCTTATTGATAAGAATGTGGTAATTGCAGGGGACTTTAACACTCCACTTACCGAAATGGATAGATCATCTAGACACACGGTCAATAAAGAAACAAGGGCCCTGAATGATACATTGGATCAGATGGACTTGACAGATATATTTAGAACTCTGCATCCCAAAGCAACAGAACATGCTTCCTTCTCGAGTGCACATGGAACATTCTCCAAGATAGATCACATACTGGGTCACAAAACAGCCCTTCGTAAGTATATAAGAATTGAGATCATACCATGCACACTTTCAGACCACAATGCTATGAAACTTGAAATCAACCACAGGAAAAAGTCTGGAAAACCTCCAAAAGCATGGAGGTTAAAGACATCCTACTAACGTACAAATGGGTCAAACAGGCAATTAGAGAAGAAATTTAAAAATATATGGAAATAAATTAAATGAAAATACAACAGTCCAAATGCTTGGGATGCAGCAAAGGCAGTCCTGAGAGGAAAATACATTGCAATCCAGGCCTATCTCAAGAAACAAGAAAAATCCCAAATACAAAATCTAACAGCACACCTAAAGGAAATAGAAGCAGAACAGCAAAGACACCCGAAACCCAGAGAAGAGAAATAATAAACATCAAAGCAGAAATAACCAATATCGAATCTAAAAAAAACAGTAGAGCAGATCAATGAAACCAAGAGTTGGTTTTTTGAAAACATAAACAAAATTGATAAACCTCTAGCCAGGCTTCTCAAAAAGAAAATGGAGAGGACCCAAATAGATAAAATCATGAATTACAATGGAATTATTACAAACTATCCCTCAGAGATACAAGCAATGATCAGGGAATACTATGAAAAATTATATGCCAAAAAACTGGACAACCTGGAAGAAATGGACAAATTCCTAAGCACCCACACACTTCCAAAACTCAACCAGGAGGAAAAGGAAATCTTGAACAGACCCATAACCAGCGAAGAAATTGAATCAGTTATCAAAAAGCTCCCAACAAATAAGAGTACAAGACCAGATGGCTTCCTGGGGAGTTCTACCAGACGTTTAAAGGAGATATAATACCTATCCTTTTCAAGCTGTTCCAAAAAATAGAAAGGGAAGGAAAACTTCCAGACTCATTCTATGAAGCCAGCATTACTTTGATTCCCAAACCAGACAGAGATCCAGCAAAAAAAGAGAACTACAGGCCAATATCCCTGATGAATATGGATGCAAAAATTCTCAACAAGATACTAGCAAATCGAATTCAACAGCATATTAAAAGAATTAGTCACCATGATCAAGTGGGATTCATTCCTTGGGTGCAGGGCTGGTTCCATATTCACAAATCAATCAATGTGATACATCACATTAATAAAAGAAAAGATAAGAGCCATATGATCCTGTCAATAGATGCAGAAAAGGCCTTTGACAAAATTCAGCACCCTTTCTTAATAAAAACCCTCCAGAAAGTTGGGATAAAAGGAACATACTTAAACATCTTAAAAGCCATCTGTGAAAACCCACAGCTAACATCATCCTCAATGGGGAAAAACTGAGAGCTTTTTCCCTGAGATCAGGAACACGACAGGGATGTCCACTCTCACAGCTGTTGTTTAACATAGTGTTGGAAGTTTTAGCATCAGCAATCAGACAACAAAAGGAACTCAAAGGCATCAAAATTGGCAAAGGTGAAGTCAAGCTTTCACTTTTTGCACATGACATGACATTATACATGGAAAATCCGATAGAGTCCACCAAAAGTCTCCTAGAACTAATACATGAATTCAGCAATGTCACAGGATACAAAATCAATGTACACAAATCAGTTGCATTCTTATACACTAATAATGAAGCAACAGAAAGACAAATGAAGAAACTGATCCCATTCACATTTGCACCAAAATAGTAAAATACCTAGGAATACATCTAACCAAAGATGTAAAAGATCTGTAGGCTGAAAACTACAGAAAGCTTATGGAGGAAATTGAAGATGATACTAAGAAATGGAAAAAGATTCCAAGCTCATGGACTGGAAGAATAAATATTGTTAAAATCTCAATACTACCCAAAGCTATCTACATTTCAACGCAATATCAATCAAAATTGCACCAGCATTCTTCTCGAAGCTAGAACAAGCAATCCCTTTGTGGGGAACCACAAGAGACCCCGAATAGCCAAAGTAATATTGAAGAAGACCAATGCGGGAGCCATCAAAATCCCAGAATTTAGCCTCTACTACAAAGATGTAATCATCAAGACAGCATGGTATTCGCACAAAAACAGACACATAGACCAATGGAATAGAATAGAAACCCCAGAACTAGACCCACAAACGTATGGCCCACTAATCTTTGACAAAGCAGGAAAGAACATCCAATGGAACAAAAACAGTCTCTCTAACAAATGGCTCTGGGAGAACTGGACAGCAACATGCAGAAGGTTGAAACTAGACCACTTTCTCACATCATTCACAAAAATAAACTCAAAATGGATAAAGGACCTGAATGTGAGACAGGAAACCATCAAAATCCTAGAGGAGAAAGCAGGAAAAAACCTCTCTGACCTCAGCTGTAGCAATTTCTTAC
>NW_026059460.1:0-61452 GCF_023721935.1 Panthera uncia
AATGTGTGTGTATATATACATATATATATATATATACATATGTGTCTATATATATATATATATATACACACACATTACATGTTTTGCTGAAGGATTCTTGGGAAATGTTATTATTTTATAAATATTGGTTTCTTATATAAAGATAAGAGTAAGTAACAAGGCAATAATAGCATGTATAACAGGCAAAGACCATTTGCTTGGACTGTCTCTGCTAACTGTGCTTCTTAATCAAATAAAATACTTACGTGACAGCACTAAGACATTTGATTGCATTTGGTAGATTTTCTGGTGGCAAACTATTATCTTTCATAGGATAAAAACTGTTTGGTCATGTTATGAATAAAAAGTTGATTATAATTAGCTAATATTTCTGCTAAGTACTTATTTTTATTGACCTTCATAAGTGACATTGACTTATACTATTAACCTCTTCATTATCCATTTTGGTACTAAATTTCCATTAAATTAAGTGGGCATCTTCATTATATTATTATTTTCTGGAATTACATAGAGTATTAACATTTTTTAACTGCTAAAAATGTAAGTTGGACACACTTTGTTTTGGGAAAGAATGCAATAATACATGTTGCTTAACATCCAAATTCTTTGCTGGTTATTGTTGTTTGAATTTTTTATTTCTTCTTGATCCAATTTTACATGTTGTTGTGATTTTATTAAATTAACATTTGTTAAGCAGAGCTCCAAGTGGGGCATCTGATGTTAAGCATCTGATGTTCAACAAAGTTAGCAAGGCAAAATGAAATAGAGAAGTTTATTCCTTACAGGTCCTAGAGGAGGTACATAGTATACCTTGAGGGGCTACAAGGTACGGTAGGCAGAGTTTAAGTAGCAAGACCAGGGCACATGGCTTTATGAGGGTGTGTGGGTGGAGTGTTTCTGGGGTTCCCTGGCTAAGGCCAGATTGGTAATTCAAAGCAAAAAGAACATTTTTGTTTGGCTCTGAAGGAGGTCTTATCTAAGTGATGCACAAGGGCAAGGAACTGAAGCAGGAGAGACTTCATCATTAAGGCATCAGTAAGTCATATCAAGAACTTGAACTCATTTATGACCTTGCAGACTGTTATGTAGGGCATGTACTCGCAAGAAGGGCTAATGTCAGTTCAAGGTCCCTGCAGGCCACTTAACCATACAAAATAGATGCCAAAGCAGCAATATTATGGAGTAATTTAACTAAAATATATGTGTTGAAGAACACACATCTGTTTCTGATACTTCCACTGAAATTAAATTTTCAAAAAGATTTGCATAAAGTTGTACACAATGTAGTTGTTTGAGTTTTAAATCTCAATTATATACAGAGCTAATATTCAGCTAATGAACATGGTGATACATATAGTTTATTAGAATATTGAAATACCTGTGTACCTATTAATAAATAACCTCTGCCCAAACACTCAAAGAATAACTCCACCCAAACAAAGTGCTTTTTTAAATTGACTGGATGCTTTAATTGGCTTTCCATTCAGCAGAAGAACAGTTCTATACCTTGTCAACTTTGGAACATGTGAGTTGAGGCACAGGGGAATGTAAAGGACCTCTTTGGCATCCCCTATTCTTCACATGAAACCAGCCAGCTATGGTCTGTGCCTCCATTCTAGCTTTTTCTCTGGCCAGAGTGTTTTCTGCCAAATGGTACACTGCATTTGTGACCCTAAGTTGTCCTCTCTGTGTGTGGGAAATAGTTTCCATAGATTTGTCTCAGAAGGACCTGCTAAGAGGAGAGCATAAGTGAGTGGACAATAACACCTACACTAAATACAGAAGACATGCGTTATGGTCTCCCAATCCTGCTACACTCTGTGACTTGAGGAGATCCTGAAGGAAGAGAGGAAACACTTGAATGGTTGGGGCAGTTACTGGATCTGAGTCCATATTTTCATTTCTCTAAATTATTGAATAGTACCTCCATTTTATGGGAAGAATTATTTAAAACCCACTTACATAAGTAATAGTAGTTTTGTTAATAAAAATTAACACTAAATCCATGTAATTCATGGAGAAATCTGTAGTAATTGCCTTATTTTTTAGCATATATATTCATAAATATATCTCTTTTCTTAATAAAATTTGGCAGGACTTTGATACTCTGTTAGTCTTTTCAGAAAGCACATGAGTTTTATTATTAATCCTATAGTATTTTATTTACAGCTCTTTTAATTTACTTTTGTTGTTATTTGTTTTATTTTGTCTTGTTTTACTCTGCTTTTTTTCTATGAGTATCATTTATACATTGTTTCTATCAAACTCATTAAAAAGTGTATACTTCTCTTATTGGATTACAGCATATTCTGAATATCCAAAATATTCAGCCCAATCCTTTATTAACAGTCGTTTTCTATTTTTATCCTTGATCTTCAAATATTTAAATATTAAATTATACTAGTAGAAACTAACACAAGGGGCACTTGGGTGGCTCAGTCAATTGAGCATTGACCATTGAATTTGGCTCATGGTCATGAGATTGAGCTTTGCATCAGGTTCCATACTGGGCTGGAGCCTGTTTAATATTCTCTCTCCCTTTTCCCATGCCCCTCCTCCACTTGAGTTCACGTGCTCACTCTCTCTCTCTCTTTCAAAATAAAAAAAAATAAGTTCTTTTAATTATTAAAAAAAGAAAAGAAATAGATATTTGACCTGGTTTAATGTTAATGAAATCCTTACAAGACAGAGAAAATAGGAAGCTATGGATTAGGATAAGTAAAAGAGCACTAAGGTGACATATTTGCTGTATGAATTTGCCATACCATGGCAACCTAGTGTATGCATTTAAATGGGATGTATCTATCAAATAAGATACCTTTCCTGTGGTCCAAGTAGGATAAGAATGCCAAGGGCAAAACTCTTATTGTCTGAAGTAAAAATTAAACGAGTTGAGACAAAATAAAGTGGAAAATTAAATAAAATCCCTATGACTATACTAGTATTAGGAAACTAGACAATAGGTCAAAGTAGAGTGAGAAATAAATATGAAAATTTTATGATGAGAAAATATTTTTATTATTATTTATTATAAAGATGTCATAATCAAATTTGTTTGGAGCTGATATCAGATTCAAAAGATAAAATTCGGCAGAAATAAAAAGGAAAGTAGAAAGAATCATCATAATCATCATGGAAGATTTTACCATCTATTCTCAAATGGTAATGGAAGCCATACGGAAAGTAAATCAGCTAAGAGTGTAGAAGATTCAACAATAATATTAGCAAAATTTATTGAGTTGACATTTATAGACAGTTTTTAAAAATACAGAATATTTATTCCAATGCATCTTCAAATTTGTAAAAATTGACCTTATAAGAGGTCATAAGATGTCAAAAATTTCAAAAGACATTCTCAGATTTGTGAAAATTGACCTTCTAAGAGGTCATAAGGTCTCAAAAACTTCAAAATAATAAAAACATATAGAAGAGCTCTTTGACTACAATGAAATCAAATTGAAATTATGAAGACAGGCCATATCCTAGACCATAAACAAAAGTTCAACAAATTTAAAATAATTCATAGCATGGAAGATATATTCAATGATGATAATAAAGTGAAGTGCAAACCAATAACAGAAAGTTATCAGAAAAATCACCCCATATTTTTACAATATTTAATATTTAAAAGCAAATAAAACACAAATATATAAAAAGAAATCAAATATAGTCTTAGTGAATGTGGGGAAATTATTTAACAAATCCTACATTGAATCATGTTGAAATTCCCAGGATATTAGAATTAGAAGGGACCTTTTGAAACACATAAAAATCATTTCAAGAGAACACAACACTAAATTTATATTTTGTGGGGAAAGATTAAATGTATTTTCTATAAGATCAGGAACAAAGCAGGGATATCTGCTCTCGTTGCTTAGAGTCAACAATTCACTTTAGGCATTAGCCAAATAAATAAATCAAGAAAAAAATTTTAGAAAGTATCCAGATTAGAAAGAATGAAGTAAATTTGTCTTTATTTACACACAATATAATTGTGTCTGTAGAAAAACTGAAGCATTCTACAAAAAATAGTTATAAAATCTAATAAGTAAGTTTAGCAGTGTTACATGGTATATGATGAATGTACATAAAATAATTGTATTGTTATTAGGTTACAATCAAATTCACATGTGAAAATAAAAAACAATGTATTTTATAATAACATAAAGTATGTAATATGCAGGGATATGTTTATAAGATGTGGATGATCTCCAAAATAAAAAATATAAAATATCACTCAGTGAAAATAAAGACCTAAATAAATTTAAGGATATATAATGTTCATGCATCAGAAAACTCTGCTATCCTTAAGATATTGATTCTCTTTCTAATTATTCAATAGACTTTAATGCAATCCTCATCAGATCTCTGCAGGTTTTTAGGCAAAAATTTGCAAATTGAGTGTAAAATTTACATGCAAATGATGGCAAAAGCTTGGAAAGCCATCTTTGAAAAATGAGAAAAAGAAAGGGGACTTATATTACCTGATATACAGTAAATTTATACTAATCTGGTATAAGCTAAGTCAATGTGATGTAAAAGAGTTAAGAGTCTAGAACTAGACCCACACATGTATGATCAATTGATTTTTGACAAAAATATCAAAGCAATTTATTGGGAAAAGGACGACATTGTTAACAAAGCATTGGGACATAGATACAGATAGATATAGTTAGATTAGAGATAGATAGATAGATAGATAGATAGATAGATATGGATATATCTCCTTATTACATACTGTAAAAAAAGAATGCATCAACATAGATAACCTAAATATAGTTGCCAGAATTATAAACTTTTATCAATAGGGGAAAGTGTCAGTATAGTGAGTTTAACAATGATTTTTTAAGTACAACAGAAAGCAGGGATGATAGAACAAATAATTAATACATTTTACTTTATCAACATTTAAAAACTTTGCTCTTCAGAGTAAAAAGTAAAGCACACACAATGTGTACTTGTAAAACACATGTCTCCCAAAGTAATTTACTTAACATAAAGAACTTTTACATTTAATAATAAGAGGAAAAGAACCTTACGTTAACTTGGCAAAATGTTCGAATACACTCCTCAAGTAATAATATATACAAATGGCAAAGAATTAAGTACATGAAATGATGTTTAACCTCATTAGTCATTTGGAAATGAAGAATAAACCACATTTCCATACTACTGTTGTATTAATCATGCTATTATTATTATTATTATTATTATTATTATTTTGCTATATTTTGTGATGCTTTAACATTTTGGTATTTGTAGACCCAGGGTAGGAGTGCAACTCCTAGGTTTAGCTGATTCTAGAGATAGAAAAAAGTTTGCCTATAAGCAAAACTTCGATATGCAAGTCAACCAATCCAGAGTCCATATCTTCACCCACTTTCTTTTATCAGTATCCAGCAGTCCACGACACTATCCTTCTGCTGCACCTGCCAAGGTCAGGTAAAAGACAACTAGAGACCACACCTATACCCCAGAGCTGCTGAAATTATTCAAACCATCCAGTCGTAAGCCCGTTCAGCTGCTTACCCTGCATCACCATTCCTTCCCAGGAAAACCACAACAAAGGCTTTTGTCCATATTTTCTCCTCATTCTTTTTGCCTTCAGACCAACCCTGAGGCTTTTCTGTTTGGGGTTTCCTGTTTGGGGTGGTGTGCTCCCTACTTTTGGAAAGCTGAGTAAAGAACTATCTTTTCCATGGCAATCATTTCCTGATCTCTTGACCTCAGCATATTTGAATAAAAACAAAATCCCAACAGAATGGGTAAATTGAAAAAGAAATAATCATATCAAGTGTTCACAAGGGTGTGGAGCAAGTTGATCTCTCCAGTACCACTGGTAGGAATATGAAATGACACAATCATTTTTTAAAACATTTTGACTGTTTCACAATAGTTAAAAATACATTTACCATATTCCACTTATTTATTATGTGTAGCCAAGAGAAATGAAAGTGTATGATCTTGATAATACTTGAATGCAAATATTTATCTGTGATAAGAACATGTGTAAACAACCCAGATGTTTCTTCACAAGGGGATAAATAAATTTTGGTATGTTCATACAAAGAAGTACTATTCAGTAATACAAACATTTAAGCATCAATTGATACAACAGTAATGTTTTTCAAAAAAGGAAACACTGCTTGTATGTACAGTTTTACAACATGAAAACTAATCTATAGTGAGCACAGTAGATCAGTGGCTGTTGATCAGAGATAAGAAGGAGAGTGAGGATGGTCTGCAAGAAGGGATTGTGAAAGGCTATGTCAATATTTTTCAAGGGCGTGAAAATATTTGGGGGATAATGGAGATGTTTATTAACTTGATTTGGTAATAGTTTCAAACTTGTAACCATATGTCAAGATAGATCAAATTGCACTTTAAAAGTGCACTTCATTGTATGTAAAATAGACGTAAATAGAGCTCTTAAATGAATGAGAAAGAAGGAGGTGAAAAGATTTGGCTCTTCACATGTCACACAAATACCACAGAAGTCACTTTCACATTTTATCTGTAATGTTGATTTATATCAAATATAAATATAACTCCATCTTAACATAGGTAACATTAACTTAAAATACTTCTTAAACCACAGTGGTATGGCTATTAGTCACATAAAAAGCAAGTCTGCATAGGTTTCATTAACATTAATTGAAGATAATGCTATGTCAATCACATTGAGATATCTTTTACTTGATCAACAGCAATTAAAATATTATTAAGTAGAGCAATCTACATTACACTTAAAATTGTCTTCATGCTATTTTTTAAATATTTTAATCAACTTTAATTGTCCTATTCTCTGTTTTGTGATTTTATATGTTGATAGCTTATTTCAAAAGAGCAGTAAAACAAAGGCTCCCCATGTGTAATTGTTTATAAAATTTTATTTCAAACTACTAATTCCTTTTAAGGAAATGTACTTATCCATTACAAGAACAGCCATTTAAGGCTCGTATATTTTTTTTGTCATTATTCTTTTCATTAATCATCATGAAGATTGCCAATAATGACAGTGCTTTAAAAGAAAAATTATCCAACCAGTTGACAAAAGCAACATGGTTTGGGAAATATCTCCCAAGGACTTGAATGTAGAAGTTAGAGAAATAGAAAAATAACGTGTGTGTGTGTGTGTGTGTGTGTGTGTGTGTGTGTGTGTGTTTTAAACTAACCTTACAAAATAATATGTGTGTATCCATGAAATCTGCTGAGTATCTATGATGTACTTTGAGGCATATACACATGAATAGAAATTATCCTTGTACTTAGAGTGCTTAAAGCCAAGTGGAGAATTGGACTTATAAACAATTGTGCTCTAGTGAATTGACTGCTAAAAAAGATGTGTGTGTATGTATAAAGTTAATTACAGATCCAAGAGAAAAAACCCTTATGTCTGCAAAATAAAGTCAGGCAAACTTAGCTGGAAAGGTGACCTGACATCTCTCACTTGCAAGGTGAGCAGTTTTCTAGGCAGAGAAGATGGAAATTCTAGGAATAGGAAACAGGATGTGCAAAGGCAATGAGGTAAAGTTCACATATATTTTTAAAGAAAGTAACTTCATATTCGTTTTAAACTTTTCTTTCTCCTTTCCTTCCTTCCTTCCTTCTTTCCTTCCTTCTTTTCTTCTTTCCTTCCTTCCTTTCTAAACAGTGTATTAGAAAGACAGTAAATAGAAAAAATAAAGTGTGTTCAAAATTAATTGAAGTTTATATTACTTAAAGCAATTGTCCTACAAACATACTAGTTAAAGTAAAATATATTTTGTAAAGTTTATTTTTAAAATCCAAAGACCTCTGTTTTGTTTTAAAGGGACCAACCAAATAGTAGAATACAAAAATATACCACTTTAAAACTCTGCAATATTGATAACAGAACAGTTCTTACCATTATAGTGTTATTGCTATACTACTGATTTTGATAAAATATCTTTAGTTGTCAATCAGCTGTTTAACTAAGATATCTTCAGTTCTCATTCTAGCAATGGAACATATTAAATTTACTGGGAAATTATTCCTATTATAAGGAGGATTATGAGGTTTTTGGTTTTGTTTTCATACCATGACATATTGTAATATTCACATACAAAAGGATTTATCTGATTCTGTCGTTTTAACAAATTAAATCTTTAACACATATATATATGGTAAGATAGCCAAAAAAATAATTCAGCATGTGAATTTGTTTGTTGTCCTAATTTCCATTAAATGAAATCTTTTTAAGCTGACCAAATTTATTCTCTGAAATGTATAGTATCTTTAAAACAGTCACCTTTATTTAGAAAGTAATGTTTAGGGGCGCGTGGGTGGCTTGGTCGGTTAAGCATCCAACTTCGGCTCAGGTCATGATCTCATGGTCCGTGAGTTCGAACCCCACGTCGGGCTCTGTGCTGACAGCTCAGAGCCTGGAGCCTGTTTCAGATTCTGCGTCTCCCTCTCTCTCTGCCCCTCCCCTGTTCATGCTCTGTCTCTCTCTGTCTCAAAAATAAATAAACATTAAAAAAAAAAAAAAGAAAGTAATGGTTAGATATACACATACGCTTTGGTACAATTTCTGCATTAGACAACATTGGAATATTCATTATGATCATTAAAATTATGTATTAAAAACCTTTCCAACTGGCACCAACATTTCCTAAGTTATATAGGTCACAGGCATCATGTTGCTTGACAATATTAAGAAAATAAGCCTAAAAATCCAAAGAGGATAAATATCTGTATTACTTTGATAGAACTTCTTAGCCTCAAGGTAGTTTACAGTATTTAAAAAAATAATCTATGCTAGACCTCTCTGAAGTAAAACCACTAGAGTTGCAATAATGAGTTTAAAAGATACTAGAAATTACTTAATTTTAACCTTAAGACTTTTTCCACATTCTCTGACTTAATAGCAGTGGCTTATCTTTTTAAATCCAGTGAGATGGGGGAGGAAGAAAGAAAAGAGTCACAGAGGTTTCAATTTCTGATGGGTTTATCTGGTCTAACTGCATTCTTTTAGACACTCAGGTAGCTAGGATACACTTTGCCCAAAAGGCAAAGCTAATGGAGAAGTGGATCTACAGCCAAGCAGAACATCTTCAGTTTTACCACAATCAGTATGTGTTCATACCCCTCAGCTAGCACGGGAGAAGATAGCAGCTTTGTTCAGTATGTTTATCCCTCTTTTCTACTCTCTGAGGTTGAATGAACAATGTCAGTGAGAAAAATGGTGAATTGTGTAAATATTTTGGATTCTGTTATATATATGCCTTTCTTCATTCTCTTATTTCAGAGGAAAATTGATGGAAATTATTATTTTATTTTTAAAATAATAAGATCAGGTAGAAAATGATGATTTAGCAGCAACTACTTTCATATAATCCTTCATTTCTATGCTTTCTTTCTTTTTTTCTTCTGCCTTTTTTAAACATTATTTTAAAGTTTCTATTTAAATTCTGGTTAGTTAACATGCAGCATAATACTCGTTTCAGGTGTATAATAGAGTGATCAGCACTTCCATGCATCACCCAGTACTCATCATGAGGAGCACCTTCTTTCTGATTCTCTTTTTCTTTTGTTTTTTGATCTATCTCTTCCTCTTCTCCCTATTTTTTCTTTTCTGCTATAATCTCTTTCTATTTTTATGACGTGTCTCTTCCTTTCTTTTCAGTGTGTTTTTTTTTCATACAGTGAGGGGGTGGGAATTGGAAGGCTAAAACTGCTTATTTTTTACAAGTATAAGCTAGAGAAATAAGGTGGAGGGAAAATTAAGTTCAGTTGCTGTTTTTGTAATCTGATCGAGTGGCATAACTATTAATGATAATTTATTTTATTTAAAAACATTTACTGGGGCACCTGGGTGGCTCAGTTGGTTAAGCATGGACTTCAGCTCAGGTCATGATCTCACGGTTCATGAGTTGGAGCCCCGCAATGGGCTCTGTGCTGACAGCTCAGAGCCTGGAGCCTGCTTCTGATTCTGTGTCTCCATCTCTCCCTGCCCCTCCCCCCTCTCGTGCTCTGTCTCTCTCTCTCAAAAATAAAATAAATAAACCTTAAGAAAATTACTAAAAAGTAATTGTGATTCTTTAGAGACAGTATTTTGATTATGCTGTATGATATTTCACTTACATAGTGACTTTTTCGCCACCCTAAGTGTCCCTTATTGATATGTATGCTTCAGTTTATAAAAATGATTTAAAAGACCAAAAGATGTAGAAGAGGTTTAAATACTCATATCTTGGATGGCTAGAGATAATGTCATTTCTGGAAGTTATTCATAATCAGGAGAACTATTAGGATTCTTCTTCAAGTGTAAGCATTTTTTTAAAATTTTGGATCTTATGACTCTGTTCTCTGTTTCTGTATCTCATGAATTTTCTTCCCCCTTTTTCACACACTAATAAAAACAACTTCTTTGTGTTGGCTTCTCAATATTAGCTTTCCTATATGTTTGTTCATAAGTCTGGAATCTGATTTGAGCATTATTGTCCACATGTTAGTACTCAAAGAAGGTTGTCACAGGATTTGAAGTCAAAGCTGTTAACTGAGAGGAAATTTCCAGTATTTAGTTAACATAAAGAAAGTTAAAAATATAAGAAGGGGAAATATGTGGAATAAGAGACAGTTGATGACATAGGCATGGGAACAAGCCAGAAAAGAGAGTATGAAATATGAATTGGGGGAAAAAAGGAGACATTCTGACCATAAAATTGTTGGATGCTACATTAAATAGGTCTAAATTACCTTTAGAACAAGGAAACACTATTTAAGTTTTTAAGCATGTGAGTATTAAAAAAATATTTCTTCATAAATGTGACCCTAGTTGCACTGCCATAGGAGTTAAGGATGCCAGCAACAGAGAACTCAGAAAAGTAATAAAGTTGATAAACTTAGTGGACAAGTTCGGGAGATATAAACTGTATAGATTGGGCCAAGTAATTGACCTCAAGAGCTAATGAGAACAATGGGATGTTCTGTGGCTATCCTATAGATTTCTAGCTAAGAACAATATCTAGATAGTGTCGTAATATACCAATAGAAGTAAACCAAAGGAAGGAACTGATATCACTAGGAAAAAATTTGGAGGCAGTTTAGATTTTTTTCAAAGTTACCATATAGAGAACAGCCTCTTTTTAAATCTGTTTCAAGGACAAAGTTAAGAAAAATGTTGTTGTTGTTGTTGTTGTTTTAGTTCTTTATCCCAGCCTGATTTTTAAAAATTTGTTTAAGTGTTTATTTGAATCATGGTTGGTTAATATATAGTGTAATATTGGTTTCGGGAGTAGAACTTAGTGATTCATCACTTATGTATGACACCCAGTTTTCCCAGGCTGATTCATATTCAAGTTAGTGTATATGCTATCTTCTGAGATAGCAGGTGTGTAAAAGAACACATCAAATATCAAATATACATATTTATAAGAAACTATTTAGGACCCATAACTAATTGGAAATGTTTTATCTATTTTTACTATTTGACATTTGATATATATCCACAAGAAATAATATTGTTTTCATTTTATTTTTTTATTTATTTATTTTTTTTTAATGTTTATTTTTGAGACAGAGAGAGACAGAGCATGAATGGGGGAGGGGCAGAGAGAGAGGGAGACACAGAATCGGAAGCAGGCTCCAGGCTCTGAGCCATCAGCCCAGAGCCTGACGCGGGGCTCAAACTCACGAACCGTGAGATCGTGACCTGAGCTGAAGTCGGACGCTCAACCGACTGAGCCACCCAGGCGCCCCTGTTTTCATTTTAATGAAGCATTGACTATATTAAAAATATGAGATTGTATTAATCAAATTTGAAGTCATACCTTTAATTTTTATTTCATATTTCAAATTGAGATAGAAAAAATAGCTAGCTTAAAATAGCAAAGGCTTCTAATGTCATAGATGGATTTAAAATGCAAGGGAGGGGCGCCTGGGTGGCGCAGTCGGTTAAGCGTCCGACTTCAGCCAGGTCACGATCTCGCGGTCCGTGAGTTCGAGCCCCGCGTCAGGCTCTGGGCTGATGGCTCAGAGCCTGGAGCCTGTTTCCGATTCTGTGTCTCCCTCTCTCTCTCCCCTCCCCCGTTCACGCTCTGTCTCTCTCTGTCCCAAAAATAAATAAACGTTGAAAAAATAAAATAAAAAAAAATAAAAAAAAAAATAAAATGCAAGGGCGCCTGGGTGGCTCAATCAGTTAAGCATCCAACTTAGGCTCAGGTCAGGATCTCATGGTTCATGGGTTCAGGCCCGCATCAGGCTCTGTGCTGACAGTTTGGAGCCTGGAGCCTGCTTTGGATTCTGTATCTCTCCCTCTACCCCTTACCACTTGTGCTCTGTCTCTCAGAAATAAATAAAAACGTTAAAAATAATAAAAATTTTAAGAAATAAATAAAATGCAAATGATTGGGGTGCCTGGGTGGTTCAGTTGGTTGAGCAGCCAACTCCTGATTTTGGCTCAGGTCATGATCCCAGAATCATGATCGCAGGGTCATGAGATTGAGCCCCATGTTGGGCTCCACACTCACCATGGCAATCCCTGCTTGGGATTTTCTCTCTCCCTGTCTGCCCCTCTCCTCCACTTGCGCACACACTCTCTCTCTCTAAAAATAATAAAAGTAAATAAAAATAAAATGCAAATCATCTCTATATACCATTTTTTAAACTTCAACTGTCTTATTAAAATCATCATTATATTTTCTATTGAGTATTATAAAGGAATTTTAGAATGAGTGACAGTAATTAAAGAAGACAGACCTCAAATTGTAAAAAGAAAAAGCTACATTTGTTTTAGTTTCAAAAAGTCATCAATTATTATTTTAAATATTTTAAAATATTTGTATATGTGAATACACACCTATACATATATATGCATTATAAATAATGATATTCATAGAGATACTTTTATATGTGGACACTGAGGAGAAGACCAAGGTGAGAAGTAAGGCCTGTAACAACAGGAGCATAATAACTTTGCACAAAAGAGCCTTGATAATGCAGAGCCTGGTCGATCAGAAACATAATCTTTCTTTTAAATATGTATGAAGCTGTAAGCAGACAATTTTCTATAATTTATCTCCCTACTGCATGCTATCATTACATCTTCCTGGATAAAGAGATCATAATGAATTATGTAAATTCTTGATTGTGTTATCAAGCACTCTTGTACCTTGATAATCATTGCTTGATTCTTTGCAATTTGGAAATAATGACTTCCAGAATGCTCACAGCCTATTTGTAATCTGTTCCAGGAATCAATACAAAGATTGCTGTATATGATTAAGAGTATGCTCCAATTAAAAGCATGACAACAATATGTTGAGAAGCAAAAATAACTCATTCTGTTTTGTACAAATTACTTTTTGAAAGAATGAACATTTTTTGAAAGAAATTTGAGTATAACAAAATGCCTAACATTATCTGAATTAGCCATACTATTATTTTTATTGATCTTGATGACACTCAGCATTATTTTAATATATCTTACATGCTATGAAATTATAGAACATGTGCTCCTATTCTATCAACTAAAAATCAATCTATACAAAACATATTACATCAGAGCACTATAGGTGAAAGGTCATAAATTACACAAATTTACCTGAAAGCATATACTTTCTTTTGTTTATGTTTATGTTTGTATATTACAATTATACTTTGATGGCTGTGACTTTCATTCTTTACCTTTTTTTTTGTAATGCAAGCATCACTAAACCCATCAATATTCTGTCCACATTTTTTTAAATACTACAATTTCTGAAAACCTGTAAAGCTTCCATTAAGTGCCACCCCCCACCCCCACATTGATTTTGTATTAATTACTACTCTTGGTAAAAACTTCAAAAGAACAAAACAAAAAATAAATAAAAAATAAAATAACAAAGCAAACTCCAATGGAAAAAAAATGCTCAATTGTCTCCTAAGCCTGCAATGTATCACCTGTTATTAAAAATAATACAATGAGGGGCGCCTGGGTGGCTCAGTCAGTTAAGTGTCCGTCTTTGGCTCAGGTCATGATCTCACAGTTTGTGAGTTTGAGCCCTGCCTCGGGCTCTGTGCGACAGCTCACAGCTTGGAGCCTGCTTCGGATTCTGTGTCTCCCTCTCTCTCTCTGCCCCTCCCCTGCTCATACTCTGTCTCTCTCTGTCTCAAAACTAAATAAAACATTTAAAAAATTTTAAAAATAATACAATGAAAGTATTACCCTCTAACAGTTCTTGAATTGAAAAAATCACATGGAACAGGGCACCTGGGTGGCTTAGTTGGTTGAGTGTCCAACTTTGGCTAAGGTCATGATCTCGCAGTTCATGGGTTCAAGCCCCACATTGGGCTCACTCCTGTCAGCATGGAGCCTAATTTGGATCCTCTGTCCCCTCTCTCTGCCCCTCCCCCATGTGTGCTCTCCCCAAAATAAATAAATATTAAAAAAAACAAAAACACACGGTAGTTTTCCATATAGGCAAATATGATATTGCAAAGATTATACAAAATACATTAAGTTCCTGCAATTAAAATTCTCAAATTGTTATATGCATTTTCATATAAATAAAATGAAAATTGATCTTAAAGCAATTTGAGGCAAATTAAAAAAAATATTAAAGACTGTAAGACTTTGTGATTTAAAAATCATTTGAACTAGGGAAACAAAAGCAAAAATGAACTATTGGGACTTCAAGATAAAAATCCTCTACACAGTGAAGGAAACAACAAAACTAAAAGGCAGACTTCGGAAAAGGAGAAGACATTTGAAAAGGACATATTTGATAAGGGGTTAGTATACAAAATCTATAAAGAACTTATCAAACTCAGTACCCTAAAAACAAATAATCCAGTTAAGAAATGTGCAGAAGACATGAATAGACATTTTTCCAAAGAAGATATCGAGATGGCCAACAGATACCTGAAAATATGTCAGGTATCACTCATCATTAGGGAAATACAAATCAAAATTACAAAATATCACCTCACACCTGTCAAAATGGCTAAAATCGATAATACACAGGAAACAACAGATATTGACAAAGATATGGACAAAGAGGAATCCTCTTACTCTGTTGGTGGGAATGCAAACTCATGCAACCACAATGGAAAACAGTACAGAAGCTTCTCAAAAGGATACATGCACCCCGATGTTTATAGCAGCATAACCAACAATAGACAAATTATGGAAAGAGCCCAAATATCCATCCACTGATAAATGGGTAAAGAAGTGGTATTTATATACAATGGAATATTACTCAGCTATAAAAAAAGAATTAAATATTGCCATTTGCAATGACATGGGTGGAGCTAGAAACTATTATGCTAGGTGAAATATGTTAGAGAAAGACAAATACCATATGATTTCACTCATATGTGCAATTTAAGAAACAAAACAAATGAACATGGAGGGGGCAAAAGAGAAACCATAAAACAGACTCTTAACTATAGAAAACAAACCGAGGTTTGCTGGAGGGAGGTGGGTGGAAGGATGGGCTAAATCAGTGACAGATATGTTAAGGAAGGCACTTGTAATGAGCACTGGGTGTTGTATGTAAGTGATTAATGACTAAATTCTACACCTGAACCTAATATTATTACACTGTATGTTAACTAACTGGAAGTTTTAAAAAAACATGAAACTAAAATAAATAAAGAAATAAATATAAAAGTCATTTGAACTATATAAAAAAAGATTTTTTTAAAAATGCCCATTGAAACTTTTTAGACAATTTGTAATAAAGGCTCAGAACTCGACTTGTCATTCACTTGAACTTGGTCTGTTATCCAAACTTTGTTTTCATTTTAGAAGTCACAAAATAGGGATTATTGATAAGATCTGTATGAAATACATGGAAAACAGAAAAATCAAAGTGTGTGAGAAAGAATGAGAGGTTGATTAAGAGACAGAAGACACAGGCATTGGGAGAAAAGATTAAACAAGGACAAATGATAGCATTGTAATAATGGTCTACTTTGTAAATATGAAAATGAGTAAATAAAAGTGTAGGCTGTTTGACATAACAAACAATACAAAAATATTTGTGTCTACCATATTTGTTAAACTCACAAGTTCTGGTAGCATTTCTGTTGAATTCATACAATTTTCTACATAGAAAATGTAAACACTTATTTTTCCTGGTGACTTATTTACTTTTCTAATTTTTTACACTGGCTGAAACCACCATAAGTGGTAAGAGTCAACATCCTTGCCTTGTTTCTCATCTTACAGGGAAAGCATTCAGTCTTCTCCATTAAAGAACATGTTAACTGTATGTAGGTTTTACATAGATGCCTTTTTTGAGATGGAAGATATTCCCTCTTCCTCATAAGTTGCTAAGAATTTTTAGCAAGAATGGATGGTTGAACCTAGCAAATGTTTTTTTCTACATCTATTGATATTATTATGGTTTTTTTTAATTGTTTTTTTTTCATTTTCATTTCATTCCTACAAAATGAATTGTATTCGTTAATGCTCAAACGTTAGACCAACTCTATATTTCTGTGGTAAATGCACATGGGTGTGATAAATTATCATTTTATATACTATTGGATTTAATTTGCTACATTTAAAAATTAGTAAACTCTCATTATAGAATAGTTTAAGATTTACAGAATAATTACAAAGAGTCCAGAGTTCCTGTATATTCCTCAGTCCCTTTTCCCTCCTACTATCTTAATTAAATACCCCAGTCAGCAGACATTAACACAGTATTCAGCTAAGAGCTCTCAGTCCAGAACTAGTTGCATAATTACACCCCACCAAAAGAAGGCAAGAGAAAGTATTTTATGCACTGGAGTGCAGAAAGCCAGGAACTACACTAGATGTGTGAAACATCAAGGCTGTAGATTGATAGTCATAGGAGTCTAAACTTTCTCCAAGAAATGTTTTCTTTCAATATCATCATTCTATAAAACTTTTAAAAGCCAGTGCAGTATATAAACTTTTGCATATACTAAAATTATCATCATTAGCTATTGTATACCTACCTAGTACACTAACATAACACTGTCTTTTTACCCATGATAATTGAGTGTGTTACACTGACACAAAATGGATGTATTTTTGTACACTACGACTTCAAAGATTCCATTCTGTTGCTTTCTTCCAAGCTTTCCTTCTTCAGTTATAACTTGCTTTTATAATATTACATCAAAAATAACTGAGAGTCCACTGTTCGATATTTCACATAATCTTCCAGTAAAACTTCCTTGGACTTTTCTCACAAAAGTGATCTTGAACTCTCCCAAAACTTCTCCACCAATCATTTGAAACTTTCATGTGGGACTTATTCTATGCATTACTAATGTCTTTCATTAGACAATAGATCTTTCTCAGAGGAAAAATTCAACTTCAGGCTTTTGAGCCATTGCACCCAACCTCATCAGAGATAAGACAGAATTTAAAAAGGAATGATGATAATTTTGTCATATTTGTCTATGATTTACATTTTCAAAATATTTTATGCGCATTGGCCCATTTCAAACAACCAGGGTTTTGAACACCTGATAGAAGAGAAAGTAATGTAGCTGATTTACTGCTTCTAGCATTTCCATTTATACAATTTCATAAGTTCTGAAAGTATATCATCTAATTGTGTCTCAGCATTTCATTACTTACCTATAAAATTATGTATTTGTGTCCATCCCATTTCCAAATTACATTTATATGTGGAAATCCTTTCATAGCTCATTGCTTTATAATAAGGAATAAATTTGATTTTAAGAGGCATCGTTAATATATACTGGATTAAGTTGAAGCCATGTTTTCAAGGGAAAATACTTGATTTCATTATTTGCACTGCCATTTTAATTTTCTGCCTATTGCATTCACCAGTTTATTAAATATACATATTTCCCAGGAATTTAGTGATATGATGTAATTTCCTATTTATAACTGAGAAACAATTAATTGTACATATTTGTGTGTGCCCTAGAATTTAGGATTGTAAAATTTTGATAATACTTATTTGTTAATTATTGTTAAAGCAGATGTATTGGGGAAATATTCTAAAGAGATAGCTATTTGTCAAATTGCGTTCTTCAGTTTTTAGTTACCGTTAGCTAAAATAATACCTGGGCAACCACTGGTGTGATTTCTCTCACTTCAATAAAATGATCTTATATTTAGCTTAATAATTTAATAATATTGAATAAGAAGTCTGCACCATCTCTGTCTCTTTTTATTCAGCAATTCTAAAGTCATTTTGAAATTAATTTATGATGTTAAGTGAGACAATACTTGGTCCTTCAGTGATGCGTGGTACTCCGTGTTAGGCTATATCACTATATATTTGTGTAGTCACTCACTGGAATTTTTGTTGTTTCCAGTTTAAGGCTATTAAAATCAAGCTATTGTGGACATTTGTGTTAGTGCATTTATGTGATGACAGATTTTTATTACTTTTGCTCATTTACCTAGGACTGGAATAGATATGGTAGATATCGTCGTAACATTTCAAGAAACTGTCAAATTCTTAGTCAATATGTGTGTACCTATTGAAATTCCCAACAGCAGTGCTAAGAGTCCCAATTATCAGATATATTAACACTCTCTAATTTGCACATCTTTTGTCAGTACATATGTATGCATATATCTCTGGGTCAGCTATTGGTTCAAATCATTTACTTCTATTTTAATTCTGTAATTTGTCTCACTTGTGAGCCATAAAGTGATCATCATATATTCTCAAAATAAGTACTTTGTTGGGGCGCCTGGGTAGCTCAGTTGGTTAAGTGTCCGACTTCAGCTCAGGTCATGATCTCGCGTTTTGTGAGTTCGAGCCCCCGTCAGGCTCTGTGCTGACAGCTCAGAGCCTGGAGCCTGCTTCGAAATCTGTGTCTCCCTCTCTCCCTGCCCCTCCCCTGCTCATGCTCTGTCTCTCTCTGTCTCAAAAATAAATAAAACATTAAAAAAAATTTTAAAAGGTAAGTACTTTGCCAGCCACTTAAAAAAAATCTTGTCTCCTAACCTGTGGTTGAATCTTCCTTTTCCTTTTGTTAACAATTAATATTGAAGATCAAATCTTTTATGTTTTATGAAGTCCAAGTTTTTTTTTTTTAATTATTTAAGCCCACTGTCAAATGGAGACGGTGTTGCCTAACACAAGGTAAAGAAAATTTTTTCTTATGGTTTTCTTTTTTTAGAAGTTTAATAAGTTTAAAAAGTTTGACTTTCTTACATCTTGGCCAGTGATTGTCAACCTCAGCATTCCTAATATTTGGGCTGGACAATGCTTTGTCATGCTGGCTGTCCTACTGGTGGTATGCATAGAAGTTCTACCTTCACCTGCCATATGTTGTAAGCATCTCCCTCCAGTTTTAACAGCCAAACACGTGGTTATCAGCTGTTGAGGGCATCAGTAATTTCATTTTAATTGATGTGTAATATTCTATTATATGAAAATACCACAGTTATGGTATATTATTTTAAACATTATCACAATATTCTTGTATGCATTAAATATGTAAAATGCAACTGTGCATTTTTTATATTGGGATAGTTCTGAAAATGACAGCTGTATTTTTGCTATTTATTTCAAAGTTCACAAACTAGGAAACAAATTTTTGCTCATTATTAACATAAAAATATTTTACACTAATATTGAATGATAGCATGGTATTTATTCTACCATTCATTCATCTTACAAAGGTTTGCATGTGTTTAGAATTTGCACAGAAATGGGAAGTATATGTTTATATAAAAGCAAAGCTTCACTTATTTTATCCTTTGCTTGTGTCAAAAGAATGAACCTTTTTTTAAAAATTAATTAATTAATTAATTTTTTTGAGAGACAGTGTGAGCAGAGAAGGGAGACACAGAATCCAAATCAAGCTCCAGGCTCCGAGCTGTCTGCACAGAGCCTGACACGGAGCTCAAACCCACAAACTATGAGATCATGACCTAAGCCAAAGTTGGATGCTCAACCAACTGAGCCACCCAGGTGCCCCAAACTTTTTATTAAGTAAAATGTATACATATATATTTGATCTCAAAGTTTATATCTTAGAATGTCTGATTCCTATCTCTTAAAAAAACTGAAACCAAAACCAAACCCTTCACACACAACAAAAGTTACAAAAGCAACACTGGTAAGAACTGTATACAAGATTTGTGCAAATAGCAAATTGTTTTCACATGCATCCATTAGGGTTATAAAAGCCTTCATGTAGCTTTTCAGTGTGTGTAAAACAGCCTCACATATACAGTGTTATTCCAAGTTGGTTAGAAAGACAGGAACTTGCACATCTCCAGTGTTGTAAAAGCCACTAATCAAAAATGATTATTCAATATACTTCAAATGAATAAACATGTTTCATTTTTTTTTAATTCAATGATATTTTAGGAATATCTATAGGCAGGGAGGGGCTCCTGGGTGGCTCAGCTGGTTGAATATCAACTTCTGTTCAGGTCATGATCTCATGGTTTGTGAGTTCGAGCCTTGCATGGGGCTTTTTGGTGACAGCTCAGAGCCTGGAGCTTGCTTTGGATTCTGTGTCTCCCTCTCTCTCTGCCCCTCCCCTGCTCACACTCTGTCCCTCTTTCTCTCAAAACTAAATAAACATTAAAAAAAGTTTTTAAGAATATCTATACGCAAAATCAAGATTTTGTAGTGTGTGGATTTATTAAGATAGGCAGAATGAAATACTACTGAACAGTTTAAGTTATTATATTTAATTGGAAAGAAGTTATTAATTTTAAAAATGCATTTTAAAATCATGGATTTTTGTAACATAAATGTTTCAAAGTTAAATATGAGTCTAGCCATTGTATTAAAATTTTCTATAAATACTGTGCTTCAAAAAGTTACTTTTTTTTTTTTTTCAACGTTTTTTATTTATTTTTGGGACAGAGAGAGACAGAGCATGAACGGGAAGGGGCAGAGAGAGAGGGAGACACAGAATCGGAAACAGGCTCCAGGCTCCGAGCCATCAGCCCAGAGCCTGACGCGGGGCTCGAACTCGCGGACCGCGAGATCGTGACCTGGCTGAAGTCGGACGCTTAACCGACTGCGCCACCCAGGCGCCCTAAAAAGTTACTTTTAATAGAGAGTATAGGAAAAAGGTGTTTCTGATATGTTCATTATCATAATCTACAAATCATATTGTGTTCTTAAAAAAAAGGTTTAACCTGTTGGGGTGCCTGGGTGGCTCAGTCAGTTAAGCATCCAACTCTTGATTTCAGCTCAGATCATGATACTTCACTGTTTATGAGATTGAGCCCCACATTGGGCTCTGAGCTGACAGCACGGACCCTCTTGGGATTTTCTCTCTCCGTCTCTCTTTGCCTCTCCTCTTCTCTCTCTCTCAAAATAAATAAACTTAAAAAAAAAAAGGTTTAATTGGTTGACACTCAGAAACTCAATTTTTTAAATTAATAATGTGGGACATAGCATGAGAAAAAAGTAAAAGCCACAAAATGTATTATTTTTTTATTAATTTTCTGGAGTTGTCCTAATATAGTAACTACTAGCACATTTGATTATGTAAATTAAAGTTAATTAAAGTACATAGAATTAAATTTCAACTTAATGTATCTGTATTTCAAGTGCTTGCTCATTAAATGTGACTAGTGACCATCATATTGGACAACAAGGTAGAACATTTCCATCATTACTGAATGTGTATTAGGCAACACTGTTTGAGTGGTTATTTATGAAAGTTCCTGCTGAGACTCCACAGGGCCTACATTGACATGTTGTCTATCTAATTAGTACTGTGTGACTTCAGACCAGTAATTTTTTCTCCAGTTTCCATCTCTACAAAATAATCCGACTAATAGTACCTATTACCTATGGTTCACATGAGACTTAAAGAGGGTAATGGAAATAAGGTGATCAGGAAAGTGCCAGGTGTACTTAAGTGGTATATAACTGCTATTGTAACAATAAAATAATGTTATCCTTACTGTATGAAGAATGATGCACTAATTCAAATGTTTCTTGATTGTCACAGTTTTAAAATGTCTCTTATTTCCTTGCTATGATGTTACTCTAAGTGAGAATTTGCTTCTTTCACCCTGCCTCCAAACTGAACTACCATACTGACCGTCTTGCTTTTTGTAAACACACACACACACACACACACACACACACACACACACACACAATGGGAGTGAGGTCAATGCCTAATTTTTTAAATTCATCCACCTACAACTTTACTGCACCACCTCCCCCAAGTCACTTGCTCACATGAGCAGTATTAGCCCCATAGCTAGGCTGACCCTATAATTTATATTCCAAACAAAATGTTTGCAAGAATTAAAGTAAGCATGATTATTAATTATTTTAGAACATGACTTTGACTTGGAGATTTTTCCCAGGCAATCTGGTAAATTAGGATCATTCGATGAATAACCTTTCTAGTCCCAGAAGGAACATAATAGAACCTGAAGTACTTGATGTGTAGTAGATTTCTGTTGTGCCTTATATGAAATTCCTGACTTAATATTGACGCTTCATCCCTGGACGCTGACATTCCACCTATTTTGCATGAGTGTGGAATTTAGTCAAAAGCAGGGTGAGGGTAGAGGTAGGATTAATGCAGTGATGTTGCTATTCATTTTCTCTTCAGCTTTTCGTGTCTCTTCAGATTTTGTTTTTCTCTTCTCTCACTTAATATTTCCCCAGCATTGTAATGAAGTGAAAAATGTACAGACATTAACACTTTAATCATTATCAAAATATGCAGAAGGATTAAGTGACTTATTCTACAGTATCCTCTAATTCACTGTTGATTCTGTGATCCTCAAGGGTGCAGTCAAGTGCCCCATGCAAGGTCTGCCTCAAGAAGTATCTACTTGTTTCTCCTTGATTTAAAGGAAACACAGCCTTAGGGTTTGCTGCCTGAAGCTGGATGAAATGGCATCTCTTGCTGTTCCTTATCTTACTTCCTGTTTCTTTCCTGCTTGCCAAGATGTCCCCATGCGGCAGTTTCTATCACACTCACACCTCTAGGTCTTGTACATTTCAACATTTCTTTGCTGTGTTAGTCACCCCCCAATAACATTTTCTGTGGTTTTCCTATTGACCTAGCTGCATGCAGCTTTCTTAATCTTCACACCCATTTCTCATAGCTTATTTTTGTCAACTGTGTATATTTGTTAATCTACATTTTATGTACCAGTATGCCCAGAAATGAGAATTGGAATACTCGAGCTTGTCCTGATTTACTTCTCAGTTAAAAACTGTTATTACTGTCAGATTTCTTAAAACCTGTTAACATAATGTGATCAAGCATTCATCTTTATTAAAGGAATATTTTTAAAATAATTTCCCAAATCACTGATTCACTAAGTGTTATGCAGACACAGATCTTTTTTTCCCCCATCTACAAAAAATAGACGTGGAATGTATCCTGATCACTCTTTACCTCCTCCAGTACTGAAAACTCTTATATTAAAGATTAGATTCATATATGTAATTTTATAAAAGTTAGTATGATTTTTACTTCTCTATTTTTATATACCTTCATACAAATTATCATGGATCATCAATGTGAGAAACTTTGAAGAGGCTATATTTCATTCCAATTAATATCAGCACTACCATAATGATAACTGAATAAAGATAGACAAAATATCTGGAATTAGGTGAGGTGTTTTTTTTGTTTGTTTTTTACAGTGTAACAATTGAATACTTACTATGTGTTTGACACTGTGTTTTGTTTGCTTAAAGTATTCCACATATATCTAGCATATATACAAGATTACCAAATCTTCATTCTTTATAATTGTGTTAAGCAGGTAACTAACTTTCACTTTTGGAATATTTTATTTTCATAATCTTGAATGCACCTTGCTAGGTCATACCTGTGTTACTTCTCACCGCTAATGTTTACACTGTACCACATTTACTTTTGATATTCATTTTATATCAGTACCTAAAGAATTTCATAATGTGGTTTCAATGAGAAGGATTCTGTAGATATACAGTTGTCATAAAATTAATTCCAATTTGGCAGTGTGTTGCAGTGTATCTGTGAGAGTGTAATATTGTGTATGTATGGAGTAAAAACTATTTTAATGGAAATTAGGTCCTCCCTTAAATTAATTTGGGGGAGGATTGTGGGAAGTGGCCTCCCATGCAAAATTATTTGAGAATAGATATTACGGCTGCTTGATAAAAATGAGCTTAATTTGTCTCTTCCATCACTGCCTTCTGCAACATTTTTTCCCTAGTCCAACACCCCAGCTGAAACAGTTTCTTCTGCCTTCTGATGATTGTTTAGGCATTTAACATGCAGAATTATAATCTGTTTTGCCTTTCCACACACTCATTTGGCATCCTGACATTTTCACAGATTTTCAAATTATTCAGGCTTTAAAAACTCTTTTAAAAATTATCTGTAATTTGGGGGGCCTGGGTGGCTCAGTCAGTTAAGCATCCGACTTCGGCTCAGGTCATGATCTCACAGGTTGTGAGTTCAAGTCTCGTGTCGGGCTTTGTGCTGTCAGTTCAGAGCCTGGAGCCTGCTTGAGATTCTGATGTCTCCCTCTCTCGCTGCCCCTCCCCCACTTGTGCTCTGTCCCTCTCTGTCTCTCAAAAAATGAATAAATTAAAAAAAAAATTTTAACAGTCTGTAATTTATATCAAGTAATGGTCATTTTAAAAGTGCAATCTCAAATTACCTAAAAATGTAGGTGTCCATGGGTTACAGTATGGACTTCATGATGTGACCTAAAGTCCATTTCCAGAGAATTTGCTGCGATTTGGGCCTAAATTCCACGAGAGTATGAAAAAAGCAGTTGGGGAAAGGTGGAACTTACGTTCAAGGCAACATTTGACTTGTGTGAGTCTTTATTAGATAAAATAATTTTTGTTGTATTTTTGTAGGTTTGATAATATTTACACATTAATTTCTTAAGTCCCTCAATGTTTGTCACTCAAATGCACCACAGTATCTCTTTTCTAGAATAGTTTAGATAAATAACCAACAAATCAAACTATATTAATTTAGTTTTGCAGTTCATGCAATATTAAAAATTCCTTCCTGGGAATTTTGTAGCAACAAATTATTTTCAATAATCTTAATTTTTAACTGAAAATATAAGGAGAGAGAGAGAGAGAGAGAGAGAGAGTCAGCTATGTAACTCATTAATGGAGACTCTAGCATGATATTCAGGCTAATTCCAAAAGAAAGTGAGAGTGTGATGCATGCATAGTGGCTAAGAGAAAGAATTTTTGAATAAGATTACTAATTTAGCAACAAAATTAAAGTTCTATAGGACAATAAACTTTAAATTTTGAGATTTTCTTATGAACAGAACTTAATTGCAGCTCTGTCATACATATTCTGTATGCATCATTTGCATCTTCGTTAGTTTTTTTCACTAGCTAGAAGCTACAATTACAGAAATGTAAAATATCCTAGTCAATAGTAAAGAGTAAATATGTATTTTTAAAAGGTACGCACATTGCTTTTTTAAAGTTTATTTATTTACATATATATTTATTTCAATATATTATATATATACATATATATATGTATATATATATCTATATATATATACATATATACAAACTTCATTTTTCCTAGTTTCTATTGCTTCATGTATGTATTTAAACCTGCCTTCCCTTAAACATACACATGAGCAGGAGAGGGGCAGAGAGAGAGAGAGAGTGGGAGAGAGAGAATCCCAGGCAGGCTCTGCACTGCCAGCCCAGAGCCTGACTTGGGGCTTAATCCATGACCATGATCCGAGCCAAAATCAGGAGTCAGTTGCTAACCAACTAAGCCACCCAGGCACCCCTAAAAAGTACACGCTTTTCAACCAGAGACTCTTAAGCAGAGATGGAGACTGGGTTGCTACACAATGTCCAGCATGATACTGAAAAAGCATGCAGTTATTCTTTTTACCTTAAGAATTATTGGATATTTTTTAAACAGATACAAAACTCTCATTCTGACTATTCACTATTGTTTTGCAGAATTAACAATATCTGGGTTGCTCAGACACTGGTTTTTAGTTTATTTGTTTGTTTTTAGATTCACTGTTTTTACCATTTTTTTTTTCTATCTGATCACTTTCGTATCTTCTTAAATACTGGTCTAATTCTACCCTGGGAGTGGTTTAGTGACAGAAGGCTTCAGTTTCCTCCTGGCAAAAATGTGAAACCTCTCTATGCTTCTTGGAGATCTACCTCTCCTAAATGGCTTCTGTTGAACTGTATGTTGCCTGCTGACTTTCGATACTTCCTTTTTAACGTGTGCCTTTTGGGGATTCACTATATGCTTTTGTTTTAGAATGAGTTTACTCTGTACCTCCAAATGTAAACACAGCGGCTATTGTCCCCTATTGTGCTCTCTGATTATCACATAATGCATTCTTTATGTCTGGAAGTCACCCAGGTTTACTCTGGGTCTCCATACGTAAACACAGCTTCACACGCTTGATACTTTAAGTCCACACGCCATGCTTTTTTTAAATGGAAGATTGCTGTGTGAGGCTTATCACATATTCAGCTTCACCCACAAAGTAAGATGCAATGTGATGTGTACTGGAGTTCTCAAATGTTATGGAAATTTTATCATCCTGGTTAAATCTTCCACTGAGATTTAAATGATAGTAATGTAGCACTATTTTGGTCTCATCTCTGCTTCTGAATTTTTTCCTTCATCAGAAAAATGTAAATAATTTTCAGGGGTGGTCTGTTGTTTTATTTATTATCTTTCCAGTCCGTTCTTATGGCATAACTGTTACATGCTTATTCTTTCGGAATATAGCATTTTAAATTGCAAAATAGTTCCTATTCCTCAAAAGTATCGGTTTTAAAAAACCTATTTTAGAATACGGAGTTAGGAATTTTATTTCTTTGTTTTCTCTGATTTCTCTTTTAATATTGTCCTCTTACTAATAAATGATACTGAAACACTGAATGCAGCTGATGCAACATGGCAGTGAAACAATGCAGGAGAAAGATTGAAGAAATAGTGAACATTTGGGGTGGAAGTCAGTTTATAGATTTAAACCACATTTGTCTTTTTATTGTCCATAATTATCGCTCTTTTTGTCACTATCATTCTTAACGTACCGTTCAATAAGTCACTCATATTTTTAACTGTTTAATATTATTGACTGAGGAACATAGTGGAATGTATAAAGACATTAAAGAAAGAAATGCAACTCTACTAACTCTGCTGCTCAAAGTGAATATTTTAAGTGCAATGATGAAATGGACTGCCTCTTCCTACAATAGATCATCATTTTTCACAAAATCACAATGTATTTTTTCTATTTTTATATTGGGATTATGTCTTCCTTATAAAGCTTTCTTTTTCCCCTATGGGCATGCCAAATTCAGTTACACTTTTCTGGTAGCCAATACAAATTGAATAATTCCTACTAAATTATCTTAAAATTTTACACATAGAATCACCTTTTTCTTTAAGTACTTTCATAAGTTCAAATGTTCCCTGGATCATTATAGAGCTGTTATTTTTGATAGCCCCCAACACTGATTTATTGATATGCCTTCTTTTATCTTACTTTCTCCTTGTAGTAGATGCTCAAGAAATATATAGGGGCACCTGGGTTGCTCAGTCCTTTGGGCGTCCAACTTCCGCTCAGGTCATGATCTCACCACTTGTGAGACTTGTGAGTTCAAGCCCCACGTGGGCTCTGTGCTGACAGCTCAGATCCTGGCACCCGCTTTGGTTTCTGTGTCTCCCCCTCTCTCTGCCCCTCCCCCACCCATGCTCTGTCTCTCTCCTTCAAAAATGAATAAACACTAAAAAATGTTTAAAAAAGAAATATATGTATATATTCCCATGTGCGTTACAAGTTCTGAGTCCTTGCACATTTGAAAATGACTTTAGCATTCACTTAGAATTGGAGGGTGGTTCCGGTTGGGTTTGTAGTTCTGGGTTCAAAGTAATTTCTCAAACTACCAATTTACAGATTTGTTTTTCTCTATGAATATTACTTATTTTTTAATGTTGAAATTTTTTTCAAAATACATCATTATATATGCCAAAAATCACGAGCTTGGGCAGTTTGCCAGTGTTTCTCCACTTGAAGACATATAATTTTCTTACGTTGATTTCAGTAACTATTATTTTAACATTTTATTTGTTGTTTTTCTGCTCCTGCTCCATTCTTATTCTTTCTTTCTTTTTTTTTAGAAATAAAAATTATTATATGTAGAATATATAGTGTGTCACATTTTTATACTTTATGGTTTCTATTATATGTAAGACACCAATTGATTCTTTAGACGTACCCTTTATGTTCTTCAGCAATTCTTAATTACAGATTATTCTTTCTTAAAAACATTCAGTAACACATTTTTCTCTTTAGTTACTGTTCTTTTATAGAAGTTACTTTTATGTTTGGATGTGCAAAATTTTTCTGAAAACTTTTAGAAGCTCATATTTTTTCAAGTTTTTGTGTGTGTGTGCTTCAAATTATCTTTGTTTCTATGAGTTTTTTTAAATTATTTTCCCTGGTCTTCAATTTACTTTTATCTACTATAGATGATAAAATTATAGATTATCCTTCAATAGGAAGGGAACTCTTAAGTTTTTAATAAAGACCAGTCAACAGTAAAAACATTTTCCAAAACTTTTTCCAAACATGGTGACATTTACCAGCATCTTCAGGAAATGTCAAGAAAAATCAATGAGTTGGTAAGTACTTTGGTTTATTGCATGATTAAATAACCAAAAGCATACATAATTATTACTTTTCTGTATATCAAACCATGTTAACAGTAGACATTGTTAAGATAGGATTGGTAAGTAATAAAATTCCTTATGAGTAATAGACTAGGTGAATAAGTAACTGATTTTTGTCCTGGGGATGTTTTGTTCAAGTGTTATAGTTGTATATCTGAACAACTGACTGAAATATTGTATTCATATCAAGATGAGTTCCTACATTGTTCCAACATCTAACTTTTTCCAGAGGACTTCACTAAAGCATTACTTCGTGCCACCAAACTTCATTTTTCCTAGTTTCTATTGCTTCATGTATGTATTTAAACCTGCCTTCCCTTAAACTTCAGCTATTGTGTTTGAAATGCTTCTCAAACTTAGAACAACCAACTTGCTAAATACTTTTTGGAAGAAGAAAATTGTTTGAAAATTATGTAATATTTTAGTCGAAGTTCTGGTATTGCTTCAAAAATCATTCTGTTTTCACATGGTATTATACTTTCCTTCTTTATATAGATAAATAAAGGCCTAAAGGCAGTCCCAGTCTTAGTACTTGCAAGAAGGTTGGGTACAAAAGGCAGCCCACATACCATATGTCCAAATACTTAAAAGTTAAAAATCAAGTTAACAGATTGTGAAATAAAGTATATCCTATCTTTCCACTTTGACAAATATACCTTTATAAAGTCCTGGAAAGCCAGGTTTGAATTTGGAATTATTAGATTCCTTCTATTGCCAGAATGAAATATGGCATTGTGGAGAGAACCCACCCTGGCCCCCAGCCTACATCCTCTACCCATCCATGGTTTCCTCCTGCACTATGATGGGGTGTCTTGAACACATGCAGATGGACGCACTGCCCACATTAGCAAGTTTTGTTCATGTGCTCTAAAAACTGGTCCTCTTGGCCACTTTGAAGATAGATCTAGAGTAAAGGCCCATGCAGATTCTGATATTGGTCTCAGAATCATTCAAATTCAGAATTTTAGTCCCAGGTACCCAGTGCATAATCTTCAAACATAGAGGCATGGGCTCTAAGTGGGAATGTTCCATTGGCCGATGGGGAGTGGTATGTGTAGAAATGGAAACTTATAAGGCTCCAAAACAAGTTGTTGATGCATTTGATCTTCGCCAATGTCAAAGGGCAGTAGTGTCTTGTCATGTCATATCATTATCATGTCATTGTCAATTATCTTTATGAAATAGTAGCTTCCAAGTGCAATATCATGTAACTATCCCAGATGTCATGGAACAGAAATGCTCACAGACCAATTTAAGGTAACTGAAACATATACTTATCAGATTAAATTGAAATGCACAGAGAGAATCAAGAGATAAATATACTTGGGAAAAGGTACTCATGGGTGGAAGGGTTATACTATTTGAATACTGAGTTATGCAATGTTTATATGTTGCCTCTCTCTCTCTCTCTCTCTCTCTCTCTCTGTCTCTCTCTCTCGTCTTTCCACCACCACCAGCTTCTCCACAAAAAGTTTGGTTATATGAACTAGAGTCAAGATTTGAGCAAAGGGTCCCCAACAGATGGAAGATGACAGAGCCAATGATACACATACATCTTCTATTAGAATTATTCATAAGAATAGGTGAAAATATGCCTTGCCAAGAGCTGTAGCTTGCCAGTTATCTTGCTGAACAGTTACGAGTTTTATCGGTTTTTCTTGGGCTGAGCACACATGGGCATAATAGGACCATACTGAGTGTCACAAGTGGGTGGCCAATTTAGGGGATTCATAGCTGTTAGCCCACATGTGTCATAATAATGATTTATTTGTTTATACCTTTGTATCTAAAAGTAGCACTCGTTTTTTCATTAAATTTTTTATTTATTGCTACTATATTTGCTGTTTCATACATTTAACATACTGTACATTTAAAGCATTAGTTGAATCTAGGTATTTTATACCACTAACTCACCTTGAATATTAAAAGCATCCATAAATGCATCTAGATATCATGAGCAAATTGATTACTTATTATCTATATACAGCTTTTCTCATGAGTTCCACATTTCTATTATTTATATTGTTTATAGAAAAATTGAGTGTTTTCAAATAGTTCAACAATGTCATGTCATGTTTTGAAGTTTCTACTTCCTTTCTCAGTCATATCTGTTTTTGAAATGGTCTTGATAAAATCATTCATTTTGTCATATGAGTAAATTATTAAGCTATGGTATTCTGAAAACATTTTATAGCAGACATCACAACTTCAGGTGCCATAGAATCTAAAAATGTTAAACATTATGGGATTATTTTTTGCCTTACTTTCCTTTTGCCAATATTTTGATTCTTTTTTACTGATCTGCAAGTCTATTTCCTTAACAAAACACACCATCTCGGGGCACCTGGGTGGTTCAGTCAGTTAAGCGTCTGACTCTATTTTGGCTCAGGTCATGATCTCACAGTTTAGTTAGATCAAGCCCCACATTGTGCCTGCACTGACAGCACAGAGCCTGCTTGGGATTCTTTCTCTCCCTTTGTCTCTGCCTTCCCCCCACTTAATGCTGTCTCTCTCTTTATAAATAAATAAACTTAATTATTTTTTAAAAATCATTTCATTAATGTAGACAACAAAATACAAATACCCATAAATATGAGTTTTTTCCTGTGTATTCTAAAATGCTCCATTTAGGATGGGAGAAGTATAAATAATGTTTAAAAAAAGAAGAAGGAGAAGGAGAAGGAGAAGAAGGGGAAAGAAGAGGGGAAGAAAGGAAAGGAAGATATCAAACTTTCCTTAGTCACTATGCCCTAGCAAAGATCAAATTCCAGCTGATGAGAAACATTTCAAATCAGAGTCAAGGTATTTACTATCCCTTTTATCTATCAAGAAGAATAAAGAAAATTTTATACTTAGTTCATTAGTGATAAGCATTTCATGGCTGTAATGTAATTCTTAACATGTTTTTATTCCAAGTACTTATCAGAATCTATTACATATTTTTTCTTTCGACTTTACCTTTAAACTAGAGGTGAACAAATAGCTTTTGAATAGTTAGTTTCTGTTTTCGAAAAGATCCTCATTAGTCCATATTTAGCTGAAGCCATTCATGCAATGAATGTCTATAATTAAGAACTAAACATCCAGCAACAGATTGCTGTATTAACTTCTTCTATTTTTCTGCTGCAAATAACCGATTTTAAGGAAGTTTACAGAATTTAGAAATTCTTCTTAATAAAATCTTATATAATTAATTGGTCACAATAATTGTCTGTATGATAGAAAATGGCAATATCAAGATTCATTAGTATAATTGGAATCAATTCAATAGCAGATGTTAGTATTCTATATCTTTATCTAGTTTACTTCTTCTCTTTGATACTTCTGGAGTAGAGAATTAAACTAAATCTGTTCTACATATTATAGCACATCATCATCTTTGGTCTATAAAAGCTTAATCTCTTATTTTGTTGGAGTAGTATATGTTGCGGGTGCTGCGGATTACGTAGGGAACAAAACCATCATATTCCTTGATGTCGTTCTTATGGAAACAGAAGAATAATGGTAGACTTTTAACCTATGACAGTCAGTAATAAATACTACAAAGCAAAATAACCAAACCAAGGGAGAGGATATGAAATGCTGGGGAAGGGCAAAAGTGGATTGTGGTCAGAAAATGACTCCCTGATAAGTTAAGACACATGGAAAGGACATGAACAGCAGTGATGATATTAAGAAGGGTGGGTATAAAAAATAATAATAGTAATAGTAATAATAATAATAATAATAGCTTTAAAGGAGAGAAACTATTTGTTGTCTAGCAAGTATTCTAGCATGGCTGGTTCATTAGATAGAGTGTTAGAAGATGAAACCATAAAAATGCAGGTGGGAAAATCATATTGAAACTTTAGGCCATTGAAGTACTTAGGCCTTTATTCTCATATAAAGGGTAAAATTTATACAAATTCAAGCAGAAGGGAAACATGATATGAGCTCGATTCTCCAGTGCATTATGGTTGCATTGCAAAGAACAAACATAGGCAAGGAAGGACCATGATACCAGTTGAGCACTTATGCAAAAATCCTGATGAAGTGTTGTGGTATCCATGCCAGGACTATAACAGTAGAGGAGGAGTTTGAGAGTTAGTGAGTATATGGTTCTTGGCCTCAGAGGACCTGGTTTCTAAGCCAAATTTATAAACACAGTACTTTGATATTGCAGAAGTTATGTATTCTAAGTTTTAGTAGCCTCATTAATAAATGAAGTATATATATATATATATATACACACACACATATATTACATATATATTACATATATATGTATATATTACATATATACATATATACATATATACATATATTACATATATGTATATATTACATATATATACATATATACATATATTACATATATGTGTATATATTACATATATACATATATACATATATTACATATATGTGTATATATTACATATATATACATATATACATATATACATATATGTGTATATATTACATATATATACATATATACATATATTACATATATATGTATATATTACATATATACATATATATAATATATACATATATTACATATATATGTATATATTACATATATGTTACATATATATATATTTAGAAAAGTTATATATAAAATTATATAAAATATATATATAAGGTAATTATAAAGTGTAAGACACAATATCTGGTATAGAATTAAAGTTAAATAATTTGGGTTTTTTAAACATTTATTCATTTTTTGAGAGACGGAGAGCACAAGCAGGGGAGGGGCAGAGAGAGGGGGAGACATAGAATCCGAAGCAGGCTCCAGGCTCCGAGCTGACAGCACACAGCCCGATGCAGGGCTCGAACTCACAAGCCATGAGATCATGACCTGAGCTGAAGTTGGCCGCTCAACTGACTGAGCCACCCAGGCTCCCCAGAAGTTAACTAATTTGTTAACTTTGTTTAATATTAGGTATGGATAGGGAGCGTGATGGAATAAACAGGAAAATGAAACATGGTAAATATACTCAAAACCACCAAACTGTATATTTTTAAAAGAATGAATTTTATAACATGTGAATTGTATCTCAATAATGAAACAAAGGGAATGGGGATAATGATTTTCTGAATATGTCACTTTATACAGATCTTTTAGAGTCATATTAATGTTTCACATACTAAAAAATAAAATCAAAGGAGGGAAAGAAAATTCACAATGGAATACAAATGGAACTAAATGAATCCCTCAATTTCAAATGAATAACATAACCATAGAAGACAGAAGCAGGGAAGAGGGATGAATTTAGGTAACTTCAGAATGCAACATTTGACCATCTAATGTAGAGCTCAAGCCAAAAAGAACAGTAAACAAATGTTATACTTCAGGATGTATATTTGTTACTCAGAGTGTGAGTGACAATTTTAAAATTGTTTTCTGTATATTCTAGGACTGAGCAAATAACACAATAAATATATTTATGCTAAGTATATATTAAATAGATTAGAGGTATCAGTATGAACCCTTGTTTGTATAGCTTTATAAAGAGAGTGAGAGAGAGATAGATGTATAAATGTATATTAAGATTTTTAAATTAGGTGATAAATATCATTTTAACTTTTATTCTCATACATTCAATTATATTTCATTTTCTTGGTACATTCCTTCCACTTATTTTTCTTAACATTTAGCTATACTGTTTATCACATAAAATCACTTAACAATGTCATTCATTTGATGACTGTTTTATCAGGTCTCTTTATTTAATATTACAAAATTTACATTTCTACTCATTGAACAGATAAGAGAATGTACTGTATACATCACTATAATATTTACTAGAGTATAATAAATGATAGCAAATATGGAATAGATGTCAACTTTATATTCCATAGTTCTAGGATTTCTAACATCAAGAAATGATGATCTATTCAGATCTCACAAGAACTTTTATATGTAATACTATTTATTTTATGGATTTATATTCACTGTGTAAGTAATTAGTATAAGAATAATTTATGTTCTGAGTTGTTAGGATAATATCATGAAGCCAACAAAAATTCATAAGAGAGGTAAAAATCAAATATCTAGAACATGAAGACAAACATCAACATTTAAGAGATCATCTCATGCTTCACAGGACTTCTTGTTTTATCTTGTTTCTCAGTAATAATATTACTTTGACATAAAAAATTTGCTCTTCTAATACATGAGTATGGAATGTTTTTCCATTTTTTGTGTGTCCTCTTCAACTTCTCTCATAAGTGTTCTATAGTTTTCAGAGTACAGATCTTCTACCTCTTTGGTTAGGTTTATTGGTAGGTATCTTACGGTCTTTGGTGCAATTGTAAATGGGATCAATTCCTTGATTTCTCTATCTGCTCCTTAATTATTGGTGTATAGAAGTGGAACAGATTTCTGTACATTGATTTTATCTCCTGTGGCTCTGCTGAATTTATATATCAATTCTAGCAATTTGGGGTGTAGTCTTTCATGTTTTCTAAATAGAGTATTATGTCATCTGTGAATAGTGAAATTAAATTCTTCCCCGCCTATATGGATGGCTTTTACTTCGTTATGTTGTCTGATTGCTGAAGCTAGGACTTCCAGTACTACATTAAATAACAATGATGAAAGTGGACATCCCCGTCTTATACAAGACCTTAGAGGAAAAACTCAGGTTTTCCCCAACTAAGGATGAAATTAGATATTGGGTTTTGGATAAGGCCTTTATAATGTTGAGATATGTTCCCTCTATCCCTATTTTTTTGAGAGTTATTATCAAAAATGGAAAATGTATTTTATCAAATGCTTATTCTGCATCTACTGAGAAAATCATATGGTTCTTATCCTTTCTTTTATTAATGTAGTATATCACATTGATTGATTAGTGAATATTGAAGTACCCCCACAGCCCAAAAATAAATCCCACTTGATTGTGGTGAATAATTACTTTGAAGTACTGTTGGATTCGATTTGCTAGTATCATGTTCATTAAGGATATTGGCCTGTAATTCTCCTTTTTAGTGGTGTCTTTGTCTCATATTGGAATCAAGGTAATGCTGGCCTCATAGAAAGAGTCTGAAATTGTTTTCCTTCCATTTCTATTTTCTGGAACAGTGTGAGAAGAGTAAGAATTAACTCTTCTCTAAATATCTGGTAGAATTCACCTGGGAAGCCATCTGGCCCTGGACTTTTGTTTGTTGGGAGATTTTTGATTACTGTTTTAATTGTTTTACTGGTTATGGGTTTGTTCAAATTTTTTATTTATTCCTGCTTCAGTTTTAGTGTTTATATGTTTCTAGGGAATTTATCTATTTCTTTCAGATTGCCTAATTTTTGGCATATAATTTTTCATAATATTCTCTTATGTTTTTTTTATTTCTGTTGTGTTGGTTATGATATCCCCTTTTTCATTCATGATTTTATTTACTTGGATACTTTCTTTTCTTTTTGAAAAGAGTGACTAGGAGTTTACCAATTTTATTAATTCTTTCAAAGAACCAGCCCTTAGTTTCATTGATCTATTCTGTCAGTTTGGGGTATTTTTGTTTCTATATAATTTATTCCTGCTCTAATATTATTTCCCTTCTTGTGTTGGCCTTATGCTCTATCTACTGTTCCTTTTATAACTCTTTTAATTGTAAGGTTAGATTGTATATTTGAGACTTTTCTGCTTCTTGATGTAGGCTTGTATTGCTGTATGCTTCCCTCATATGGCTGCTTTTGCTGCATCCCAAGTGTTTTGGACTGTTGTGTTTTCATTTTCATTTGTTTCCATGTATTTTTTTATTTCTTCTTTAATTTCCTGGTTAACCAATTCATTCTTTAGTAAGATGTTTTTTAATCTCCATGTACTTATAGTCTTTCCAAATTTTTTTCTTGTGGTTGACTTCTAATTTCATAGAATTGTGGTCTAAAAATATGCATAGTATGTCCTCAATCTTTTTGTATACAGTAATGCATATGGGGTGTTCAAGTCCCCTGCTATTATTGTATTATTATAAATGAGTATCTTTATGTTTGTTATTAATTGTTTTATATTGTGGGGTGCCTCCAAGTTGGAGGCATAAATATTTACAGTAGTTAGATAGTCTTGTTGGATAGAGCCCTGTATTATGTTATGTGTCCTTCTTCATCTTTTGTTACAGTCTTCAGTTTAAAATTTAGTTTGTCTGCTATAAGTATGGATATTCAAGCTTTCTTTTGATGTCCATGAGCATGATAGATGGTTCTCCATCCCCTCGCTTTCAATTTGGAGGTGTCTTTAGGTCTAAAATGAGTCTCTTGTAGGTAGCATATAGATGGGTCTTTTTTTATTTTTGTATTTATTTTTATTTATTTATTTTTAATTTTTTTAACGTTTATTTATTTTTTTTGAGACAGAGAGAGACAGAGCATGAACGGGAGAGGGTCAGAGAGAAGGAGACACAGAATCTGAAACAGGCTCCAGGCTCTGAGCTGTCAGCACAGAGCCCGACGCGAGGCTCGAACTCATGGACCGTGAGATCATGACCTGAGCCGAAGTCGGCCGCCCAACCGACTGAGCCACCCAGGTGCCTCTAGATGGGTCTTTTTTTAAATCCATTATTTTTTTGATGGAAGCATTTAGTCGATTTACATTGAGAGTGATTATTGATAGGTATTAATTTAGTGTGATTGTCTTACCTATAAATTTGTTGTTTCTGTAAATTTTCTCTACTACCTTTCAAGTCTTTGTTGCTTTTGTTCTTTTTTCCCCCACTCAAAGAACCTCCTTTAGTATTTCTTGGAGGGCTGGTTTAGTGGTCACAAATTCCTTTGTTGTTTTTTTGTTTGTTTGTTCGTTTGTCTGGGAAACTCTTTATCTCCTATTCTGAATGACAGTCATGCTGGATAAAGTATTCTTGACTCCAAATTTTTCCCATTCAGCACATTGAATATCTCATGCCATGCCCTTCTGGCCTGGCAGGTTTCTGTGGAGAGATTTCTTTTTCCTTGCTGCTTTCAGGATTCTTTCCTTATCTCTGTATTTTACAAATTTTACTATAATATGTCTTGGAATTGGATGGTTTTGTTCATTTTGATGGGAGTTCTATGTACCTCCTGGATTTGGATATCTGCTTCCTTCCCCAGATTGGGTAGGTTTATAGATATAATTTGCTCAAATAAACATTCTGCTCCTTTTTACCTCTCTTCTTCTAGGACTCCAATGTGAATGTTATTATGCTTTATGTCGGTGAGTTTTCTAACTCTACATTTTTAATCCTGTATTTTTATTTCCCTCTTCTTTTCAATTTTCAATTTAATTATTTTCCATAATTTTATCTTCTCCGATTCATTAAACTACTTCTTCGAGCCTTGTCATCATTACATTCAGTCAGTTTTGCATCTCAGTTGTAGCATTTCTTATTCTGGCCTGACTAGTTTTTAGGTTTTATGTCTGTGGTGTCTTTCTGGTGTCTTCTATGCTTTTCTCAAGCTCAGCTAATATCCTTATGATTGTTGTTTTAAATTCTGCTTCAGGCATATTACTTATATTGGTTTGATTAGCTCCCTGGCTGTGACGTCTTCTTGTTCTTTCTTTTGGCATGAAATCCTCTGTCTTAGCATTTTGCTTAGGTGTCTATCTTTTGTGTGTGAGAAAAGACTGTGCCTGGTCCTATTTCCACTAAAGCTGAAGTTTTGAAGCACTCTATGATCAGTAGACCTGTTGTGCAAGTGGTTTGTACTGGTCTTCTGGGCAGGGGGGCTGCTGCTGTTCTGCCTCCCAATCATATTGGCCCTAGTAAAAGAGGCATCTGCAGAGACCAGGGGATTGGGGCTTGGTGTAAGATCAGGCCTCCACTGTGTGCCTTGTCCCACTAACTAAAGCCCAGCCATTCTTATGGGAAGGGTGAAAAATGGGATCAGCCTGCTCTCCTCCCTGGAGATGGGAGGTGGTGTCCACCACTGTTCAGGAAGTCCTCACAGAAGGAACAATATCCCCTCTTTTGTCCCAGGTTTCCATCAGATCCCTGCCTTCACCTTTTCTTTATCCAAGCCTTCTGCCCTCCCGGTGGTGGAGTGCTCCTGTGTCTTATCTCAGGTGTGCAGCTGAGTTTCAAAATTCCAAATTTTAGGGACCTGGCACTGTGCAGACCTGTGCTGATTCTCTGGGAGATGATGTCAACATGCTGTGGCTGGTAGGTGTTTTTCCCAGAAAAGCAGCCACATGACTGTGCAAGACATTTGGAGTTTATTGTAAAGTGTTGCAAAAAAAAAAAACAAAAACAAAAACAAAAACAAAAACAAAAAAAACCAGCATCCAGGTCAGCTGCCCTCAACAGGCATCTCTGCTCTTATGCTAATGACTCAGGCAGATCAATGGCACCCATTGGCTCTTTTGTCCCCTGAGAGTCAGTGCCACTTCTCCCAAATGCACTCCATGAAGGGGAACTATCTCTCCCAGTGCAACCCAGGGAATCACAGAGCATGCTGTCCACTCCTGGGCCTCAGCCTTTCTTCTTCACAGGAGCACAGCTATGCCTGCCAGGCTTGACACTGGTGATAGCACAGACGTCTAAAACCTTACTCTCATCTCTACTGCTTATAAAAACTTGCAATAATCACCCCCTCTGGTTTTCCCAGTCAATGGTTTTGGGGAAGTGTTTTTCTTGTACAATCACCTATTTGCTGCTTTATCTCTCCCCCCGTGCCCTCAAAATCTCTCTCTCTCTCCACTGTCCATGATCAGGATTTATCCTTTCTGCAGCGTCCTCCATTCTTTTCACCCCCAATCACATCACCACAACTCCTACCTTCCATGATATGGCCTCTTTTCTCCCTAGGTTGTGCAGTTCTCTTACTTCTCAGGTCAATTTCCTGGGTCTTCAGAATTATTTGATACTTATCGAGCTGTGTTTGAAGGAGTAGGCAAGCATAAGGTCCTTTTACTACTCTGCCATCTTATCTCCTCTACTAAGAAGATAGTCAGTCTTAACCCAGTTATTCTCTACTTTGTATCCTTTTTTTAGAAATGCCATTTGTCACTACACTTTATGTAAATAAATAAATAAATAAATAAATAAATAAAGTGTGAGGAGAACAGCAAAATATACAGGTACAGTAAAACCTTGGATTGCAAGTAACTTGTTCTGTGAATGTTCTGCAAGATGAGCAAATATTTCTAATAAATTTAACTTGATAAATGAGGAATGTCTTGCAATATGAATAGTACATGATGCTGAATGTCACATGATAACTACTGAGCCAATGGTTCTTGAAATTCACTTTGATATATGAGTGTTTTGGGTTACAAGCATGTTTCCAGAACGAATTGTGCTCGCAAACCAAGGTTTTACTGTATTTGAATATTGCAAAAGGAAACTATGAATTTTATACCATAGCACAATGAGCAGGTTACCTAATGAAGGTGAATGGGAACTGCGTTAAAAGGATAGCAGTAATATGGAGTCACTTTTCTGACTTTTTCTTTTTGTACAGTTCAGTCTTTTGGAACTTTGGCGGGTTTCACATACCCAAAGAAATTAATTATAATAAACAACAATAGGGAAATTATACTTAAAATGAAATACAAAAAAGAACAAAAAACTAAAATATATTTTAAGTGAATTACATAACAAGAGTGAAGGATAGATGGGCAAGGGAAAGTAACAACTAAAAATTGAGTTAAGTATTTAATCTATACACCCTCAAGCTGAAGCAAAAATATACTATATAAACTCTAATTTATAGGATTTTGTTTTCTTTTTTACATATCCATGGGCTAGCAATTTTGAACCAGAATATATTATTTATGTATTCTAGACTGACAAATAAGTAAAAATATTCTGGTAATGGTTTCTCACTGACAGGGAAGGGAAAAATAAATATGGCAAAAAGGGAACTGGCTTGAAATGATTAATTATTTTATTTATAGTAATATAGATATACATTTTTTGTGTATATATGTACACGCATACATGTATGTATGAATATCTAAGAATTCGTGCATCTACTTCCTGATCTATCCACTGAGAAGTTTGAGAAGCAATGACACCCCAAAAGAAATGAGCACAATTATCACTCCAGCTTTAGATTCAAATATCATTCTATGCAAATATTATTCTTCACAAAAAGGAGCCAGTGTTCCTCGAAAACATGATTGCCTCCAGGTCAGGTCAATATAGTTACAAAATGAGACTGAAATATTTTGTGGAGGCAGAAAATAAAATAGTAATCAAAGAAAAATGGGGGCATGTGTAAAGGACTGGTGATAAAAAAAGGATATAATTAGTGAATGAAATGAGAAACTAGACACACTGCTATAAATAAATGCATACAGAGATGCATAAATACCAAAATAAATGGTGTAGCAGGAAAAGAATTCCTTTACAATAGAAAGCCAACTTATTGAGGTGCCTGGGTGGCTCAGTTATTTGAGCGTCCAGCTTAGGTTCAGGTCATGATCTCACAGCTCATGAGTTGGAGCCTTGCATCAGGCTCTGTGCTGACAGCTCAGAGCCTGGAGCCTGCTTTAGATTCTGTGTCTCCCTCTCTCTCTCTCTCTCTCTCTCTCTCTCTGCCCTCCCCTGCTCACACTGTCCTTCTAGCTCTCTCAAAAATTATAAACATTACAAAATTTAAAAAAAAGAATAGCCAACTGATAAGAAACTATGGAGAGTTAAGAAGTTTCCGTTTGATAACCATCATACAAATTATTCACGCAAGAATCATCATAAAAGTAATGAGTGAAAATATCTGATCGTGTGTTACATTTAGGTGCCTTTATTATTATTTAATTTGATAAACCTTCATTTTGCACAGTATTTGTGTTTTCTTAGTTGTTATATATCAAATCAATATATGTGTAACAGTAAATACCATGTATATATGCACATACTATGTCTATTTTATCTTTATTAAACTATTTTTTTCATGAACCACAGACATTATTTTATTACTTTAGCTTTGATTATTTTAATATTGGTTAGGCTGAATGCTGCTCTTTATCTTTCCATTCTTTCATTGTCTCTGTCTCTCATTCTGTCTTTAAATTTTATGACTAAAAAAGCATATGTTTATAATAGGTCAAGTTTTTAAAAGACATTTGCTTGTTTGTACTATTTTTATAGAACTCTGTACTGTTACACATAGAGACAATATTTGAGAAAGTTAATTATACATTCCTTAAATTTTTAAACTTTTCTTTTAATTCCTAAATGTGTTCTGTTCCCTTCTTTCTTTATTCCATTTTTATTTTATATTTTTTAACTTCGTAATATTAAACAATTTCTGATGATCCCTTGTTTTCTACAATATGAATAAACAAAAAAATACTGTAATTATACAGTCTCACAGTGTCTTCCCACCATGCAATTATTAATTAAAAAGGAGACAATAATAACATTACAATGAAGAGACCATAAATGTATCATCTTATCCAGGTGATCAAAGTAAACACTAATGGAACACATTGGCATCATCTGCCTCTTGATATATAATAGACTAAGAAGACTACAGCATTATTTCTGTGGCATACCTACCATATTGAAAAATATAACAAAACATTAGACAGATTCAAATTGAGGCATGTTCTATGAAACATCTATAGAGAAAATGATATAAAACGGAACAGTGAATTCATACACAATTCCCAAAAAGTATAAAGAATGATGGAACTGATTCTGGAGAATTTCAATGTTCTGATTAACAAAAAAAATAATAATAATAATAAAAGTAAACAAATGTTCTGATTAACAAAGAATACTGAAGACAAAATTAACCACTTTGGAAAAGCTTTGAGATTAGACCCAGATAATCTTAGACTAAGAAGGAATTAATATATAAAATATTCAGCAAATTCTTGCCTAAATAGTAGAAATACTAGAGCTTATAAGGAAAATTGCCTAAGAATAAAGATAACGTAGATTATAGACAGAAAAAGCTAGTTCTTGACAAGTATATACACAGATGGTCAAACTGATATTGAAAAATAGTAAGTAATAAGATGCAAATCAAAATAGTAATTGAACCTATTCACACTCAACAGAATGTGAATATTTCTAAATATTAGAAGTCTGTATAATTTCAAGTGTTGGCAAGAATACAAAGATACAGAAACATTCAGGGAAAGAAGTGAAATGTAAAATAATATTTTTTGACATTGCATGTAAAAATAGAAATGCATGTGCTTTATTACTCAGAATTTCTACTCCTACACATACTTCCTAGTGTAATCTTTACATATTTCACTGGTAGGTATCCTCAAAGATATTCATATTATCATTGCCTTTGGTAGCAGGTAGGTGAGTACCCTGGAAACTTACAAGTGCAATAACAAAATATGGTTGATATATACTATGAAAAATTATGGAACTGGAAAAAAATATAGATATAGTTAGAGCTACATAGAGAGTTCTTCTAAATGGCTAGCTGGAAATGATAACATGTACAACACAATGTCAACACAATTGTACATGTGTTGTACAACATGTGTACATGTGTTGTACAACATGTACAACACAATTATATGTAAAATATAATTAAATATGTGAAAAATACAAATTTCATCTAAGTCCCTACAAGAGAAAAATAATAAGAATTGGAAAGAGAATAGAGTTAAAAACAACAGTAACAACAATAGTAACAAGTAACAAGAACCTCACACTGCCTGCTGCTGATAATCCTCATTGAATTGAGAAGATTTCGACTAAGTTAATATTATGCACTGGGTATTTAATTAAAGCATAGTCACCACTCAAATAAACTACTATTAATAGTTTGTTCTTATTCAAATAATTATTATATATACATTTTTTCTGATTGTTAAAAACAATTGCCTTTAATATGCATGCATTTGATGGTTTCCCATGTTATTCATTGATGAGTGTCTAAAAATTAAAGAAGGGGTGCCTGGGTGGCTCAGTCGCTTCAGCACCCGACTTTGGCTCAGGTCATGATCTTACAGTTTGTGGGTTCGAGCACTGCATTGGGCTCTGTGCTGACAGCTCAGAGCCTGGAGCCTGCTTCAGATTCTGTGTTTCCCTCTCTGTCTGCCTCTCCTGCTTGCACTCTTGACTCTCTCTCTCTCTCTTTCTCAAAAATAAACATAATTTTTTTATTTTTATTTTATTATTATTTTTTTTAAATTTATTTTTGGGACAGAGAGAGACAGAGCATGAACGGGGGAGGGGCAGAGAGAGAGGGAGACACAGAATCGGAAACAGGCTCCAGGCTCCGAGCCATCAGCCCAGAGCCTGACGCGGGGCTCGAACTCACGGACCGCGAGATCGTGACCTGGCTGAAGTCGGACGCTTAACCGACTGCGCCACCCAGGCGCCCCTAAACATAATTTTTTTAAATAAATAAAAATTAAAGAAGAGCCAATAAACATTATTTTCCCCAAAATAATAATAATCATTAAGGGAGTTGCAGCTTAAGACACAGTTTTGATAAGAAAGATGGTTCCTGACACTAGCACATTTAGAATTTAACTTTATTTTTTCATAATTTTGTTTAAGTTATAGGAAAAATAGTAAATAAAATACCATATAATTTCACTCCTATGTGGCATTTAAAAAACAAAACACGATCCTAGGAAGAAAAAAAGAGATATGCAAACCAAGAAACAGACTCAAGTATAGAGAACAAACTGATAGTTATCAGAGGAGAGATGAGTGAGGGATGGGTTAAATAATGAAGGGGATTAAAGAGTATACTTGTGATGAGCACTGGGTGTTGTATGAAAGTGTTGAATCACTAAATTATACACTTGAAACTAGTATTACACTGTATGTAAACTAACTGAAATTTAAATAAAAATTTGAAAAAGGAAAAAATGACACTTTTAATGTCTGAAATATATTTACAAGTACTGGGAAAAAATGTATCTTATGCAGAATTTTGGTAAACTCAACTGAACTGAATTACATTTCTCAACCCATTAAAATTTCATTAAAAGTATGGCTAAGATCAGGTTTTATTTTATTAATTGATTAAGTTTGGATAAATCAGAATTTCTAAAAATGTAATTCAATGGAACATAGTTGCCTTCTAAAATTAGGTATCATATATTCAAATTCCCCTGGGAAAATCTAGTAGTACATCTATTTCTTAAAATTTTAAATTATTATGAAATAATTATTGAAATATCTAACCTATTTATACTTTTATAATACATCATTATTCAAATGCATTTGATTATTGTTGAATTTATATTTATTCAAGCCTATTAATATTGTAATATCTATTTATATATATATGAAATGTTTTGAAATATAAAAATTCATTAACTAAAATTTTAAATGTTTCCAGGAGCCCATAGAGAAATAGAGTGAAAAAGTGACAGCTAGTTCAGAGTACAGAACAAGAAACCAGATAATTTAAAGCCCAACCATCTAATTTACAGAAAAAAAAACGCTCAATGCTTCATCCAATTCAAGGAATTGGAATCCATTCCAATTCAAGGAATATCAGAAGTGTCATCTTCATGTATAAAGTTCAACATATTTTATTTGTAGCTGCTTGCTTCTAATGTAATTCTGACTTCTTTGGTTCAAAGAAAAATCCATATATGTTATAAATCAGAGTTTTAGTAAATGACTACATTTTACCTACAGATTTATGAGATGAAAATGTAACTATTAGTCACATACACTCAAAATAAAGATACTTTCCTCTAGATATCTCCATCAATTTACCTTAAAAGTTTAAATCACTTTGGAAAATTTGCTATATCTCACTGAAAACAAACTGAGTTAAAACCTTAAGACATATATATTTCAAGTAATCAAAAATTTAAACAGCCTTCAGTATACTTGTTTTACATTGCAACTCTATTAAGGGAACTATTTCATACTTGATTAAAAATGCAGTCAGGAGACTGGGGTGCCTGGGTGCCTCAGATTGTTGAGAGTCCAACTTTGGCTCAAGTTATGGTCTTGTGGTTCATGAGTTTGAGCCCTCTGTCAGGCTCTGTACTGACAGATTGGAGCCTGGAGCCTACCTCAGATTCTGTGTCTCCCTCTCTCTCTGCCCCTCCCCTGCTTGCACTCTGTTTCTCTGTCTCTGTCTCTGTCTCTCTCCCTGTGTCTCTCTCAAGGATTAACATTTTTTGAAAACTCAGTCAGAAGAAATTTTTAAGACAGTTTTTTATTACTAAAAAATGTTTTGATTTCAAATGTACTTATACAAAACGTATATACTTTTACAACTCAAATATATTGTTTTTAGTTGCTTCCTTTATTTTGATTCCTTAGTTTTAGTCAAAGCATGGATTTCCATTTTGTAACTATTTAAAGTTAATATTATAGAAATAAAGGTTTCAATTACACTCTATACTCTTAAATAATTATGTTAGTAGTTACAAGATATTCCACTTAATTAAAGTTGCTTTCATCAACACATGGGATAATTACGCTATTGAGAAGTCATAGACAAATTTAAAATGTTTATATCAATTAGGTTTCTCTTATTGGATTTAAGAAAATTCAGTAAATATATTGCAGTAAGTCTAGTTATAAATTATATGTACCTGAAATAAACAAACCAAAAAACAAAACAAAAATTTGTCTCTGATAATATGCGAAGCCACGGTAGAAATTTTCTCGGACATTACTGGCTCTTCAACCTAACATTCCATGTTAGGAATATTGGAAAAAAATATTTTTTTAATTTATTGTGAGTCTAGATGTAGCATTTTCTTAAATACTGAGCATATTTTGCTAGGTGATTTTGCTGTGCTTTCTCTCTATCCATGGAGAAAATAATTCTTACCTTTTCTATTAATTACTATTCTCACCTAGTATTCTTACCATAATACCTAGTACTAATTTCCAGCAATAACTCAGTATTAATCAAATGGTGGAAGCACTCTCTTCTTAGTCATGTAGGGGCTAGCTGCAGTGTTAGTAGCCATTATATTATGCTTATTTCTACAAAATTTAAAATTGATTACAGGTAGACACATAGATAGTTAAAAATATTTTCAAAAAATTAGGGTAGACAACTGATTTCACTGAGTACATTAACCATCCACAGACAATACAGATAAAATAAAAAATGGTCACTGGAATATTTATTAGTTCTTTAAAACCTAGTTTGAAATGGAGGTTTATATTTTTTTAAATTTTTTTTTTACGTTTATTTATTTTTGAGACAGAGAGAGACAAAGCATGAACAGGGGAGGGTCAGAGAGAGGGAGACACAGAATCTGAAACAGGCTCCAGGCTCTGAGCTGTCAGCACAGAGCCCGATGCGGGCCTCGAACTCACGGACCACGAGATCATGACCTGAGCCAAAGTCGGCCGCTTAACCGACTGAGCCACCCAGGCGCCCCTGAAATGGAGGTTTATATTTAAAATAATTTAATGTTTAATGTTAATTATATTTCTAAAAGTGCAAAAATTTCATGTCATGTTGGCCACTCCCAACATTTTGAATAATATGAGAAAGAACCTTGGACAGATATGATGGTAAAATTGATCCAATGTTGACAGCAAACACTCAATAAGGCTCTATCTGGTTGTGTTGGCTAAGGCCCTTTGGGCAGGAAAGGAAAACATACTTGAATTATGTGCCTATTCCTTTAAGAATGAATCACTGGATTAGCTTGACAGAGTCTACTATAATCAAGTATGTTTTTTTTTGAGGAATGGTGGCATATCAGGGACTCAGCATTATTTCCTTTATCTGTAAAGTTGGACATTCAGCAATAAGAAAACAGAGATCTTTCTATACTACCATATGAAAATACAGTGAGAGGATGGCTGTTCACATGACAGGAAAAGAGCCCTCACGAAGAAATTAACCTGTCTAGGGAAACTTGATTTTGAACTTTCCATCTTCCAGAACAGTGAGAACTAAATGTTTGTTGTTTAAGCCATTCAATCTATGGTAATTTGTTATAGTAGCCTGAATAGTCCAAGATAAGTGAAATTTATTCATAATTTATTTTTTATTATTTATAGTGTTTTATGGTATTTGCCTTGCATGGTTTTATTAGTGATTGGTCTAGATATTATAACAGTCTACTGGTACTAATGGTTTTTCCAATTAAAGTAAATGTCAAAATTTTACTTCTCTTTTTAAAAATTTTTTAAAGTAATAAACTTTATTAAAATAATATTTATTTTGAGAGAGAGAGAGGGACAGAAAGGGTCAGAGAGAGAAAAGGGAAAGAGAGAATCCTAGGCAGGCTCTACACTCTCAGCACAGAGCCTGATGCGGGGAACTCACGAACTGTGAGATCATGACCTAAGCTGAAACCAAGAGTCAGACGTTTAACCAACTGAGCCACTGATGTGCCACCTCAAATTTTACTTCTATTTAGGTCCCTTTACCCTCCCTAATTTGTATATAATTATTTTAAGAATTTCCTTGGTATACATCCTGCACAACATCAGATGTTATGATTTTTACTTCAGCCATTGAATATGATTTAAGAAAATCACGAGATTAATAGTCTACCCTTATTTGTAAAGATTTCATGTTTCAATTTCCTTTCTGAAATCCCATGCATTTTTCAATTATCATTTATTTTCTGTATATGGAAAGGGTAAGCTTGCTAGTAACAAAGTTTTTTAGTTTTGCTTTATCTGAGAGTGTCTCACTTTGTCTTCACTCCTGAAGGATAGTTTTGTCAGTTCTAGATCTCACAGTTGATGATTCTTTTCTTATAACATTTGAAGCAGGCTTATTTCCTTCTGACATGCACAATTTCAAATGAAAAATCCACCATATTTGAAATGATTTTCTGCTATACATAAGGTCATTTCTCTCTGACTTCTTCCAAGATGATTTATCATCACCTTTTAGACATTTAATTATAGTATGACTTGGCATAAGTTTCTTTAGGTTTATCCTATTTGAGGTTCAGCTTCTTAGATCTGTAGATTTATGCCTTTAACCATACTTGGAAACTTTAATATCACTATTTCTTCGAATACTTTTATGGCCCCACATACTTTCTCCTTACCATCTGGGAGTCTGGTGATAGGAATGTTAGCTCTTTTGTTAGTGTTGTTCTTGTTCCTAAGACTCTATTCATTTTCTCCCCCTCCTCTTCCTTCTCCTCATTCTCCTCCTCCTCCCCCTCCTCCTCCTCCTCCTCCTCCTCTATTTTCTTTCTTTTGTTCTGATTGAGTAAATTCAATTGATCTGAGTTCAAGTTCACTGAGCTCACAGATTCTATTCTCTGTCATCTCCACTATACTATTAAACCCATACAGTTTTTTGGTTGGTGGTGTTATGGTTGTTATTACTGTCATTGTATCTTCCAGTTATAATTTGCATTGTCTTTTTCTATAACTTTTAATTTTTTTATCAATATGTTCTCTTTTTTTATTTGATTCAAGACAATTAATAATTTCTTGCTATAGAGTGAATGAGTAGTCAGGGCCCTGCAATCTTGACATATCCAACAATATGCGTAGGAATCTAAGAGGCCCATCCTGGGCTGCTTCCAAATAATGAATATGGCAAGGCTTCAAAGCAACAGAATTGGGTGGATGCAATTAATTTTTAATAGATATTCATTTTTGAGAGGCAGAGAGACAAAGCACAAGTGGGGGACGGGCAGAGAATCTGAAGCAGGTTCCAGGCTCCAAGCTGTCAGCATAGAACTCAATGCAGGGCTCAAACCCACAAACTGAGATAATGACCTCAGCTGAAGTCAGAGGCTTAACAGACTGAGCTGCCCAGGCACCCCATGGATGCAATTACCTTAATAAGTGTTGAGTGACAGGGTCAGACCATCAAGTGAGGGCCTGAACCACATACATTTGTAATGATGATTAAGAGCTATGTAAGATGGAGTAGTCCAATTCTTTCTAGGTCCTTCCACTTACTACTAAAAAAAAAAAAAAATCACAGATAATAAAACTTTGAAAACTGGAAAGAAAAAGGAGGGTTACTAAGAGACCTAGTGATTTGAGGAATTTCTATTCCTCAAATTGTTGTTGTTATCTCCCATATATCTTGACAGGTTATGACAGAAGCTACCAAACAAGAAACTCCAACAGTGGCAAATAAAAATTTCATTAAAAGCCCTTCTTTCTAGATAATGGACTGGGAAAAGTGTGGCTCAGAAGGACAGAAAACCTTTTTGACAATACCTGCTATAGACCACCAGCCAAATAACAAGAGAAAAACATTCCCCTCTCGTCCTCATGGCTTTAACAAAGCTGTGTGGGTTGCTGGTCTTCCATGCTACTACTCTCTCATCCCATGGATGACTCAGGTGTTAGAATTATCTGACTAGGATTTTAAAGCTGCCACACAATATTTCATTAAATTTAAAATATTTACATAAATTTGGTCTTTCATGTTAGACTTAAGAAAATTCAGTAAATATACTCCAATGGGTTTAATTATAAGTTATATATACCTGAAATAAACAAAAACCCAATTCTGATCATACTCAATGCCACAACAGTAGCAAGTAAGAACAAGTACCTTTTCGAGATCTTGATTTTAATTCTACAGGAAGACAAATACTGCATGATTCCACTTATATGAAGTTTCTAAAATAGTCAAATGAATAGAATCAAAAAGTGGAATGGTGGTTGCCAGGAGCAGTAACAAGGAGTTACTAACTGATAGGCATAAAGTATCATTTAGGCAAGATGGATAAGTTCTAGAGATCTACTGCTCAACATTGTATCTATAGCCAAAAACTGTATTGCATGCTTAGAATTTGCTAAAAGTTTAGTTTCATGTTAAGCGTTTTTACCATAATAATTTTTGTTTGTTTGTTTAAAGTATATTCAGTTTGCTTGGGTGGCTCAGTTGGTCAGGCATCCAACTTCAGTTCAGGTCACCATCTTGCAGTTTGTGAGTTCAAGCCCCAGTCTGACAGCTTGGAACCTGCTTCAGATTTTGTGTCTCTGCCCCTCCTTTGCTTGTGCTCTGTCTCTCTCTCTTTCAAAAATAAATAAACATTAAAAAATTTTTTAAGGAAAGGTATACTCAGAGATGTATCACTTGTTCCTCATTTCTTCTGCCTTGTTTATTCTCACATTCATTTTTCCCTTTTTCCACCCACTGCCTATAACTACCCAATTTTATTAGTTTCTAGTTTGCCCTTTTTGTATTTTTTAAGCAAAAGAAGAGATATGAGTGTATTTTCTTTTTTATTTTTTAAACCACTTTATTGATGTATGACTGATATACAGAAAGCTGTACGTATTTAATGTATACAACTTGATGAGTTTAGAGACAAATATACATCACCACAATCTATGCCATAAACATATTCATCACCTCTAAAAGTTTCCTCCCATCATCTATATTTAAAATAATAATGATGATATAACAATTATTCATAATAATAAAGGTATTATTTGCAATAAGAATATTTAACATTAGATTTATTCTCTTAGCAAATTTTCAAGTATACAATACAATATTATATAATACAATACAGTAAATGCCTATATAGGCACTGTGCTTTATAGTAGATCTCTAAGACTCAATCATCATTTATAACTGAAATTCTGTACCCTTTGACTAAAACCTCAAAATTTTCTTCCCTTTCCCCCAGTCCCTGGCAACTACCATTCTATTTCCTACATTTTTATAGACAGTATAATATATATTATATATAATTTTTGATAATTTGCTTTTTTGCAACTAACAACATTTCTTACAATATGTTTTGGAAAGCACTCTACATAAGTTCTATAGAGTCCTTTTTCATTCTTTCTTCCTCCATTGTTTGTATAAACCATACTTTATTTAACTACTTTTTTATGTATAGACATTTAGGTTGTTTCCAAGTTGTATATTCTGGGTTTCCTTTCTCAATTTGTTAAAGCTCTTTTTACATTAAGGTTATTAGCACTTTATTATATATGTTGCAAATATGTTCTCAGTTTGTCAGTTTATTGTTTGCCAGTTTATTATCATTTTATTTTAATGAGTATTTTAAAAAATTATATTGGTGAATTCAGAATTGTTTCCCCTCTGGATTTTATTTAGTTATAAAACATTTCCATACATAAAGCTTAAAAAAGAGTCACTTGTTTGTTTCAGTCTCAGCCATGTATAGTTTCATTTTTATAGATATTTAGATCTTATATATTATTAACAATTCTGATTTAGTTCCATTTAAAGATGATAAATTAAACTAATGGCTGAAAGCAACACATAGAGAGAAATTGTAAATATATGAGTTCTGTAATTGAAAAGTAAAGGCAAGGTAGATATTGTGAGAATGGGTAAGGAAAAGTTATGAGAAAGTGGCTAATGTGAGAAGAACTTATATGTACCGTCAACCTGAAACAGGATGGCAGGACCTGAAAACCATGCTGTTGGTGGTGATGACAGGTGATGACACTGGTGTTGACTGTATTTGCTTGAGTGTATGTGAGCAATGTGTACATGTATGAGTCAGTGTAAGCATGTGCAAGTCAGAAGGAAGAGCAGGGAAAGGGAAAAGAAGGGGAGGAGGGCCATAATTTGATAAATGTCTTGTTTTTAGTTGAAGTAAGAAGAACAAGCTTTCCTGAGGATGCTGGAAGTGATGGAACTTGTCTTCCCTATTTGCTTGGTGTCTCTGCCTCATATTTCTCACTTAAGGGCAACTGGATCAGCCAAGAGCTATAGAATCCACTTATGTCATTACTCTCTATTCTCATTTATAGTGCTGTAATTATGACTCTAATTCAGATCCTTAGTTTTATCTCACCAGGATTGTCGCAGTAAGATTCTAGTCTCCTTACATTCAATCTCTTTTTTTCAAAAGCAATAAACATGCTGGGTTTTTAATTTTTTTTTTTAATGCTTATTCATTTTTGAGAGAGAGAGACAGACAGACAGAGCATGAACAGGGGAGAGGGAGACACAGAATCTGAAGCAGGATCCAGGCTCTGAGCTGTCAGCACAAAGCCTGATGAGGGACTCAAACTCATGAACCGTGAGATCATGACCAGAGCTTAAGTTGGAAGCTTTACCAACTGAGCCACCCAGGTGCCCCTTTATTTTGGCTTCCCCAAAGTTTTAGGTTCCTAAGTGAAAGGTGCTTAGGAATTTGAGACATGGCAGAAACCAGTATATGTGGTTCCAGTTTCTTAGCCCTGACTACCCTGCATATATTTTATGTTACTCACCATTTCTGCCACAAACCATGGGATTTCCAGACTATGTGACATGACTTTGGTTTTTCATCTCTGCCTAGAAAATTCTCTCCTTTACCATCATCTACTGAAAGTTGTTTCAATCACTCATATTCCCTATTTTTTCTCCATTCGGTCTGTGTAACTTTTATTTTATATCTATTTTTTGCCTCCAGAAATTTTTATGTCATTAATAATAATCTGACTTACATTATAGCTATATGTGTACTTTTCATTATCTCTTCTAGCCTAATAAGTTACAAAGTAAGAGCAGATACACTTTAATTATTTTTAAAAAAATATTTATCTTTCTATGGGTAAGGATCAATCATAAATGTTACATTGACCAATGTTTACAGATTCATTAAATTAAAAAATGTATATAACCTTGTGGATCATAAAGTAGATGTTAATTTACTGAAGCTCCCAAATAAATTTTTTAAGAACAAGATCTTTTCCTCATTTCATAAGACATATGTGAATGTATACATATAATATAAAAATGTATTATATTATATATAATTTAGGTAAAAAATTTATATGTATGTGTACATACACACACACACACACACACATATATATATATATATATATATATATATATGTAAACATGGCATGGGTCCTGCTATTGTAAGTGTATCATAATTGTTATGAGTACAATTTTACTTTAAAAAAATGAAACAAAACTATGGTCAACACAATGTAATGAAAACAATGCTGATATAAATTTATTTAAAATCTACACATTAGGGGTGCCTGGGTAGCTCAGTTGGTTAAGTGTAAGACTTTAGCCCAGGTCATGATCTCATTGTTCGTGAGTTTGAGCCCAGCCTTAGGCTCTGTGCTGACACCTTAGAGCCTGGAGCTTGCTCTGGGTTCTGTGTCTCCCCTCTCTCTCTGCCCCTCACCTGCTCATGCTCTTTCTCTCTCTCTCTCTCTCTCTCTCTCTCAAAAGTAAATAAACATTAAAAACATTTTTAATAAAAATATATAAATAATAAAATCTACACATTAATTTAAAGAAATACTAGAAAATATTTAAACATAGCTCTCTCTAACTTCATTCTTTATAAATCCCATAGGCTTAATGTTTCATAGGATTTGCGTTTTCAAAGTTCAGTTTAACTTTCTATTTCACCTAAACTTAATTGTAAATATATACTATTTGTGTTTAAGAGCAAAATATTTTTTTGAGAGAGAAAGAGAGACAGCGTGTGCAGGTGCATGTGCATGTGAATGGGGAAGGGGCAGAGACAGGGAGACAGAGGATCTGAAGTAAGCTCTGGGATGACAGCAGCCCCATGCAGGGCTCAAACTCACGAACTTCATGAACCGTGGGATCACATCTGAAGTCCGACGCTCAACCAACTGAGCCACTAAGGTGTCCCGAGAGCAAAACCTATTTTGAAGGAAGTTGGAACTTTAAATACTAACTTTGATATTTTAGGTGTTAGGAGTAACTAATTTTAGAAGTTTTGGCATTGAGAAACATATTTAGAGAGGCATATGTATTAATTACAAAGATTAATTATTAAATCTTTTATCTTTTAAGGTATTCACAAAATATAACTTATTTTTAACTCACCATATTAATAGCAAAGTATTAAAATGTGCTTGTTTAATCAGAACATAGCAGTTATTAGAAATATAGCATAACATCAGGATAATTCCCCCAAATTTTCCAGTTCTAGTATGATTATCAACTTGATTTCTGATATTCAGATTACTTTGATCTTTAAACATAGTGAGATAAAAGTTAAGCTGTTTAGTGGGAATTCCTTTTAAATGTATTCCAGTATTATCTTCACACCTTTCCATGTTTTGTTTGCTATTTGAAAATGTTCTTTAAAAAGTACTCATTTTTCTCTTAAAATAATTTGTGTTAATATTTCTTAAAATAAAATCTAACATAGATCACAATGAGGTACACTTGGAAACTCCAATTGTTACATCCACTGTTGGCAACTCTAAGCCAATGGATGGGATTTCCCTTTTTAGCAGAGCTGTTTGCATGAGACTAAAATGAAGTATGGAGAAAAGCAAAAGACATGTTTGATTCATTTTTTAAACATTTTTACAAAAACTTAGTAAAGAAATAGGGTAAGTGTTTGTAGTCACAAATCAGTGCTTTAGTAAGAATTATAAGTAATTGGTATGTTTTTAATATCCATATCTATTCATTTTTATCATGAAACACACATTTTCTGGAACCAATTTCAGACATAATACTTACAGAAAAAAAACACGTTAGATCCATAAGTCTCATTCTCTCCCAAGCAGATGCTATGAAGGTCAAATATTATTGAGCATATGCAAAAAAAGGATTAAACCGACCACAGGAGAGGAGCCCCAAGATTATGAATCTGAACATTTATATAGGTTATACACTGCTCAGCTGCCAATGTCTTCTCCTGAGAGAGGGAGAGAAGAATCATCTTCCTAATGTAAACAAAATCTTTGGAATGTAAACTCTTCTTAAGATTTTATCCCCCTTAGTAAACTAAACACATGCTTCCAAGAGAAGTAAATATCTTTGGAAGATTTCTCTCTATACCTTCAGTGATTTTTTTTGTCATTTCAGAGGATGTGTTTTGAGCTAAGTTCCAGTTGTCTTTGCTTTGTTTTGCTTTGCATTAAAAAATTATATTTTTGTGAAAGTTGACAGGAAGATTTCCTTCTCTATACCAATGTTATCCTTATTTTATCCTCATTTTCTATGAAAAAGAAACAAAGATAAGAATTAGAGAAATTCTGCTTCAATTCTTGTTAGGTGGCATTTTTACCCTCTACTTAGATATTAAGAGTTACTTTTCTTATACGAGTAAATAATAATCAAGCCACTAAAAAGAATAAGAAAATATAATTTTAAAGATTTGGAATTTATATATGATTATAAAAATATTTTGCCCAGGGGCACCTACGTGGGTGGCTCAGTTGGTTAAGTGTCTGACTTTGGCTCAGGTCATGATCTTGCTGTTCGTGGATTCAAGCCCAGCATTGGGCTCAGTGCTGACAGCTCAAAGCCTGGAGCCTGCTTTGGATTTTATGTCTCCCTCTTTCTCTCTGCCCCTCCACTGCTCATGCTCTGTCTCTCTCTGTCTCAAGAATAAATAAACATTAAAAAAATGTAAAAAAACATTTTGCCAAAATATTAAAATAATTTTTGCTGCAATTATTTAATCTTCCCATTATATATCTGATGGACGGTCACAAAATTTCAGATTCTTTTTGTAACTAATTGGTTAACTTAATAAATAACATTTTGAGGGATTCTATGCACTCTGCCTTATGTTACAAATAAAGTTATGAACTTCCTGGTGTTTGTATTATGGTTGAAAAGACAATCAAAAAAATAAAAATATACAATATTTTCAAATAATATTGTATCCTATGTGGAAAATAAAGAATGCTAAGTTATTAATGACTGAAATGGGGTGGAAGATAACATTTTAGAAATTGCAGTCATGGGGGATAACAGTTTAGTCAAGACCTGAATAAAGAGATTTGAATGTTCTCCAAATAACTGAAGAAAGAATATTCCCGTTTAAAAAAAAAAAAAAGCAATTGGCAAGGCCTTAAAAATGAGAAAAAAATTTTGAATTTTGTCTTTTAAGAAAAAAGAAAGAATGCTTATGTATCTAGATTATATTATGTTTATGATAGAGAGTGCTCTGAGGTGACACTGGGGAGGTAGGAAATAATCATATAATTTATTACATGTATTAGACCCCCAAGCTATGCCTAGGAGCACAAGTTTTATTACAATGATTAGGAGGAAAGCAATGAGGGTGAATTTGTCTTAATTATATATTAGACAGATCCATGTGATTGCAGAGCAAAAATTAGGCTAGCAAAGGGCAGAATTGGTCACAAGTTGAATTTACCAAAAGAAAGGAAGTATATTTAAGATCATAAAAGTTGGGGGCACCAGGGTAGCTTTCAGATGGTTAAGCATCTGACTTTGGCTCAGGTCATGATCTTACGCTTCATGATTTTGAGCTCTATATCGGGCTCTGTGCTGTCACCTTGGAGCTTGGAACCTGCTTCAGATTCTGTGTCTCCCTCTCTTTCTGTCCCTCCCCTCCTTGCTCTCTCTCACGCTCTCAAGAATAAACAATACAATTTTTTTTAAAAGATCATAAAAGTTGAAGTAAGACATGGTTAAATATTAGAAATATTTTGAGAAACAATGAACAACCTTTACATTTGGGTGGAATTTCTGTGTGCTTTTTGGGTAGCAGAAAGAAGAAAGCAATAGAATTTAAAAATAGAGTATTCCTCTTAGTGAACTGGGCATCTGGAAAAATGTGGAGCTGTTAAAGGAGATTAGAAAGCTGGGAGAGGATGTGATAAAAGGATGACGAGTTCAATACAGTCAGTCTAAGAGGAAGATGTGGTAAATCTACAATGTATTTTATACACTGTGCTTCTATTAATTTCATATGAATATCACATGAAGATTTGTTATTACAAAATACTTCAAAAGATCACATGAAGCATTTTGGTGCTCACATCAAAATGTTAATTCATTGAAATGTGTGTCAATTGAAGTCCCTAAGAATTTTTACTACAATATGTTGTTATGGACATTGGTACTCTGAAAGTAATTTCATGGATTTTATTTACACTTATTATATGTCACTTGTCAGATACATTCTATTGTTCTAGTTTATAAAAAGCATTTTTTGTATCACAATTTTGCTTTCCAATATTTCATGTTAACAACAACAACAAAAACAGTTCTCTTTCAAGTTCTAGTTTCTAGTATCTCACCTATATATACCAGATCTTGCATATGATTTTTTGAGTTTTCTTGGCAATCTATACCACATTGGTTTTGTGGTGTTGTACTGCAATTAGCTCCTGTAGAAGTTTCAAGAAACAAGGAAAACTTAAAAGGATCAAAGAACTAAGCTTTTGGATTCCCATGCATTCACTATTCTTATCACCAAACAGGAAATAAAGACATAGGGCTTATCATTTATACACAAATTGGGGGTGAAGTTTAAAAAGAAAGGGAAGAAATTGAAAAGAGAATATACAAGTCAAAGAAAAGAGTGGTGTGGTTGGGGCAAATATGTAAATTTGAGAATTCTGATTCTGAAATCAGATTACCTGAATTCTAATCCAGCCTCATTGCTTTCTAACTATGTGGCCTTAAACAATTTGGCTCACCTCTATAAATCTCAGTATTCTTATCTGTAAAATGATGATAACAGTATTTTCCTCATAAGTTTAAGAAAAAAGATAATATCTAGTATGCTATTAATATGTTTACTAAAATTATTCCCATGATTAAAATATTCAATAAACCCAGATAAAATTTAACACTGGTCAATATTTGATTGCCTTTATAGTTCAATAATAATCATCACAATTTTTTATTGCATTACTGCAAAGAAAACATCATGATTAATTAGGCAACATATGCTTGACTTCTAATAAAATTAAATATTCAGAAAAAAACATATTCATATGTAATATATGTGCACTCTTACTCTAATATCATTTTTTAGATAGTTTTTAATATTCTCCAAAGATACTAATAAAATGTTGTTGGTTTTATTCCATTACTTTCATCATAAAATAATTCATTAATATGCTAATTTAGACTATATCAGTATTTCAAAATTGGCATGTGACTGTAACCATTATTATAGTCACTTCAAACCTTCTTCAAGGTGGCTAAAAGACAGAAAAATTCTCCATAATTAAAATTAAAACTAACACACAAACCAACACGGAAACAAAAAAACCTGACTTATAAAAAAGTTTATGCTAAAGATATCCATATGTGTATCCACATACACGTGTCCAATCAGAAATTAGAACATAACAGCAACTGTGACACTGGACACTTTTTTCTACATCTTATATAATGTGTTAATTCAATGCTGTTGAAAGAATGACTTTTACATAGGGTATCAGAATGGATCAAAAAACAAGACCCATCTATTTGCTGTCTACAAGAGACTCATTTTAGACCTGAGGACACCTTCAGATTGAAAGTGAGGGGATGGAGAACTATCTATCATGCTACTGGAAGTCAAAAGAAAGCTGGAGTAGCCATACTTGTATCAGACAAACTAGACTTTAAATTAAGTCTGTAACAAGAGATGAAGAAGGGCATTATATAATAATTACAGGGTCTATCCATCAGGAAGAACTAACAATTATAAATGTCTATGTGCCGAATACGGGAGCCCCCAAATATATAAAACAATTACTCACAAACATAAGCAACCTTATTGATAAGAATGTGGTAATTGCAGGGGACTTTAACACTCCACTTACCGAAATGGATAGATCATCTAGACACACGGTCAATAAAGAAACAAGGGCCCTGAATGATACATTGGATCAGATGGACTTGACAGATATATTTAGAACTCTGCATCCCAAAGCAACAGAACATGCTTCCTTCTCGAGTGCACATGGAACATTCTCCAAGATAGATCACATACTGGGTCACAAAACAGCCCTTCGTAAGTATATAAGAATTGAGATCATACCATGCACACTTTCAGACCACAATGCTATGAAACTTGAAATCAACCACAGGAAAAAGTCTGGAAAACCTCCAAAAGCATGGAGGTTAAAGACATCCTACTAACGTACAAATGGGTCAAACAGGCAATTAGAGAAGAAATTTAAAAATATATGGAAATAAATTAAATGAAAATACAACAGTCCAAATGCTTGGGATGCAGCAAAGGCAGTCCTGAGAGGAAAATACATTGCAATCCAGGCCTATCTCAAGAAACAAGAAAAATCCCAAATACAAAATCTAACAGCACACCTAAAGGAAATAGAAGCAGAACAGCAAAGACACCCGAAACCCAGAGAAGAGAAATAATAAACATCAAAGCAGAAATAACCAATATCGAATCTAAAAAAAACAGTAGAGCAGATCAATGAAACCAAGAGTTGGTTTTTTGAAAACATAAACAAAATTGATAAACCTCTAGCCAGGCTTCTCAAAAAGAAAATGGAGAGGACCCAAATAGATAAAATCATGAATTACAATGGAATTATTACAAACTATCCCTCAGAGATACAAGCAATGATCAGGGAATACTATGAAAAATTATATGCCAAAAAACTGGACAACCTGGAAGAAATGGACAAATTCCTAAGCACCCACACACTTCCAAAACTCAACCAGGAGGAAAAGGAAATCTTGAACAGACCCATAACCAGCGAAGAAATTGAATCAGTTATCAAAAAGCTCCCAACAAATAAGAGTACAAGACCAGATGGCTTCCTGGGGAGTTCTACCAGACGTTTAAAGGAGATATAATACCTATCCTTTTCAAGCTGTTCCAAAAAATAGAAAGGGAAGGAAAACTTCCAGACTCATTCTATGAAGCCAGCATTACTTTGATTCCCAAACCAGACAGAGATCCAGCAAAAAAAGAGAACTACAGGCCAATATCCCTGATGAATATGGATGCAAAAATTCTCAACAAGATACTAGCAAATCGAATTCAACAGCATATTAAAAGAATTAGTCACCATGATCAAGTGGGATTCATTCCTTGGGTGCAGGGCTGGTTCCATATTCACAAATCAATCAATGTGATACATCACATTAATAAAAGAAAAGATAAGAGCCATATGATCCTGTCAATAGATGCAGAAAAGGCCTTTGACAAAATTCAGCACCCTTTCTTAATAAAAACCCTCCAGAAAGTTGGGATAAAAGGAACATACTTAAACATCTTAAAAGCCATCTGTGAAAACCCACAGCTAACATCATCCTCAATGGGGAAAAACTGAGAGCTTTTTCCCTGAGATCAGGAACACGACAGGGATGTCCACTCTCACAGCTGTTGTTTAACATAGTGTTGGAAGTTTTAGCATCAGCAATCAGACAACAAAAGGAACTCAAAGGCATCAAAATTGGCAAAGGTGAAGTCAAGCTTTCACTTTTTGCACATGACATGACATTATACATGGAAAATCCGATAGAGTCCACCAAAAGTCTCCTAGAACTAATACATGAATTCAGCAATGTCACAGGATACAAAATCAATGTACACAAATCAGTTGCATTCTTATACACTAATAATGAAGCAACAGAAAGACAAATGAAGAAACTGATCCCATTCACATTTGCACCAAAATAGTAAAATACCTAGGAATACATCTAACCAAAGATGTAAAAGATCTGTAGGCTGAAAACTACAGAAAGCTTATGGAGGAAATTGAAGATGATACTAAGAAATGGAAAAAGATTCCAAGCTCATGGACTGGAAGAATAAATATTGTTAAAATCTCAATACTACCCAAAGCTATCTACATTTCAACGCAATATCAATCAAAATTGCACCAGCATTCTTCTCGAAGCTAGAACAAGCAATCCCTTTGTGGGGAACCACAAGAGACCCCGAATAGCCAAAGTAATATTGAAGAAGACCAATGCGGGAGCCATCAAAATCCCAGAATTTAGCCTCTACTACAAAGATGTAATCATCAAGACAGCATGGTATTCGCACAAAAACAGACACATAGACCAATGGAATAGAATAGAAACCCCAGAACTAGACCCACAAACGTATGGCCCACTAATCTTTGACAAAGCAGGAAAGAACATCCAATGGAACAAAAACAGTCTCTCTAACAAATGGCTCTGGGAGAACTGGACAGCAACATGCAGAAGGTTGAAACTAGACCACTTTCTCACATCATTCACAAAAATAAACTCAAAATGGATAAAGGACCTGAATGTGAGACAGGAAACCATCAAAATCCTAGAGGAGAAAGCAGGAAAAAACCTCTCTGACCTCAGCTGTAGCAATTTCTTAC